>NC_061509.1:80719669-80777712 GCF_022539505.1 Lolium rigidum | reverse complement strand
TGCAAGGTCTTGAGTAAGACTCAAGGACCGGCTACGGCAGAAGAAAGAGAAAGGATGAGTCGGATCCCCTATGCTTCGGCCAGTAGGCTCTATTATGTATGCCATGCTATGTACAAGACCGGATATAGCGCATGCTCGTTAGTTTGACTAGCAGATATCAAAGTGATCCAGGAATGGAACACTGGACAGCGGTCAAGAATATCCTGAAGTACTTGAAAAGAACTAAGGATATGTTTCTTTGTTATGGAGGTGACCAAGTGTCAACACCCGGATTTTTAAGTCCAGATGCCTATTATGCCGTACATCGCAATCCCAGGAATATTGTTGTTGCGAGACATAATAGTTGAATATCATAGAGTCATCATTTATTACAACACATAATCGTCTTACAAAGGTAGATCACATGATCCAATATTACAATAGTAGTTGATCTATCGATCAACGAACATCACAAATAGCGGAAGCGAAGTAGTAGTGGCTATCTAATCCACAGGCCAACGCTTGACGTCGGAGCGGTCCTAGTTGTCGTAGACGTCCCGTTGTCCATCTTCCTCGTACTCGTTGTCCTCCTTCAAAGTCCGGCCATTTGAATAGCCAGGGACAAAGCCATGAGTACTTTTAAAGTACTCGCAAACTAATACTAGTGTAAGCACTATCAATTTTAGTAAGGGGATACTAAGCTCTAGGTTTATTTGCATAAAGCCAAGTTTATTTCATAAACATTTAGTAAAGATGCTTGAATCACTAGACTAACTCAAGTGGGAACATTAGTGTCATTCCCACAACTTGGTTGTGATTTTAATTCAAATCCACCCTTCACCTTTCAAAATTTAAAACACAAGTCATAGGTCACATTTTTGAAAATGGTCCGATGACGGAACAAGATGGCCTTTCCAACCGTCCTTAACCGTGGACGCGGCTATTCGAATAGGTTTACACTCTGCAGAGGTTGTACACTTGTGCCACAACTTTTGATTACATCCGTCGTGGGTAACCCCGAATAATCGTAACTCAGTACGCGGATCATCAACCATAACCTTTTACTTACATAACCTAGTATGAGCACCTCTCCCCATGAGCTTGGCCTCCCGGTGAAAACCGCAATCAACCCGGAACCGCACGTGGCTTGGGCCGGACATTCACCTCATCTTTATCGTCGTTTCTTTTGTGTTGTGGTGGAGGCAGCTTTTGGCATAACCCCGATGACGTTTGTTTAGAGGGAACCCATACTAAGACACATAAATTTCCAGCTAAGCCCTACCCATAATCAGGTATTGTGGGGGTACTTGTAAATTGGAATGGTATCGCATCCGAACCCAACCATCAGCTTTCGTGAAATTCACCAAGTCATTCACCAGTCATATTCACCTTCAAAATCTTTCAATAGAATGAATCATCATTCCAAGGTTTTCAAAGTCATTTCATTTCATATGATCCCATCTAGAGTAGTCAATTTTATTTATTTAGCAATAGCAACTAGTCATGAGGGGTGCTAACTAGCTTTTCTTGCTCTAGGCTAACTTTGATGCTCTTGCCCTACTCCATATCTAAACCAAGTGAATCATGAATCAAAAAGTAAACTTTGATAAACAAACTTTAGAAAAGCTTGTAAAGTAAAAACTTGTAAGGTAAAAACTTGGGATAGGATCATTAAGCATAAATTAAATGGGGATGAGGCCTTGCTCTTGTAGAGCTTTGCCTTAGGGTATCTTGCAAGAATATTAGCTTGCCTTGGTTGGTGTATGGATCAAAATGTTCCTCCTTCTTCTCCGTAGATGTTCTCGTCGTCCCCTTCGTAGCCTTCGGTACTAGCGTCTATAAACGAATACGAGGATACAATCACCACACAAAACTTGCATACTAGACTAAACACACCAAAGATTCACACAAGCCTATGCTAGCATCACATCTTATTAGCATGGTGATTTACTTTGTTTTATTTTAAAGAAAACAATAATTTCCTCTCATTTTTATTTGTATAACTCTTTAATGCTTTGGAGGAAATAGTTTCCTCTCATTACAATATTAATTAATGTTTCTATTTATTTATTTGGAGAACTAATCTCCTCTCATTAAATATTGTTAAGATTTAATTTCCTCAAATACTAAGGTATGAGCACATGTTGACTAAGGTCAACACTTCACACTTATTATTTGAGAAACATGATTTAAATGAGGGAATACACCTCATGCAATTTAATACCAACATAGTAATGATTTAATATCCTCAAATAATTCCATATAAGAGTTAATAGACCATGGTCTCTACCTCATGTAGAATTACTTGAGACAAAGGTTTAAATGAGAGGGATACCTCTCATAAGATTTAATAATTAGTTGGAACCATTTAAATGCTACTATGGCAAACATTTAATATTCTTAAGTGAGCAAATATGAGACCAAGCAACCAGGGTCATCACATTACTTAATATTACTTGTGAGAATGATTTAAATGAGGTGCTACACCTCATAGATTTAAATTCCTAAAATTTGAAATGTAGGTCTTTAAAGAATTCATTTCTTTGCATTACCTAAAATTAAGATTTAATCTCTCCATATAATACTAAGGTAGGAAATATAGGTTGACCCAAAAGTCAACATTTCATATCTATTATATGTGAGTTTCATTTAATTGAAGTGCTACACTTCACATAGTTTTAATACTTAACATCTAAATGAATTTAAAATCTCTAAGTAATAATTCTCAAGGGTTCATTAGCCTAAGTCATTCCCCCTGGTTATTAGTACTTAGGATCAAAACTTAAATGAGAGGTAAATCTCATGTTAGGGTTGAGTTTGAATTTCAACTTAAAATACTCTAGAAATGACTACATAGCCATTTTATTTGATCTAGTCCATGATCATACAAACAACAGGGCTATGTTATTGCATAATCAATTAGAGGACATCAATTGCGATTTATTAGAATTGGAATTACTTCAAAATCTATTTTGGTTGATTTTTAAATAAAGTTTGAATGTGCAAAAGTCTCTGCTTTGTTATTTTTATCATTTAAATTTAATTACGAATTTGGAGATGGGACCAGTGGCATTGGTTAGATAATTTCCTTAGCTTTCCATAGATATAAAATTGGCTAAATTTGGTGCAGTGGTTTGAAAGTTATTCAATTTGGAAGTGGACACCGGTATGGAAATTTGAATGAAACAATTTAAACGAGATTTGAATACGTGGGCTGCGCGGGAAATGGAAATGGGCCGAAACGAAATTAAACGAACACTGCGCAGCCCAACTAGCATCCGGTGCCAGCGGGCCGCGCCCGACAAGGTGGGGGCCACCCGTCGGCTGGCTCTTAACCACGCGAATCGGTACGCGCTCGTTAGGGCCGTAGGATTAGAAAGGGATCCGACGGCTCGCGGGATCGCCGTCGTCTCCGACGAGCCGACGAGCTCACCGGCGGCGAGCCTAGGGGGTCGGCGGCCTTACCGAGCGTTCCCGCGGGGTTCCGCTGGCGGCGAGGCGAGGTTGTCGACGATGCTGGAGCTCCTGGTAGCAGTGGCGAGGCGTGGGGAGGCGTCAATCGGTGGCGATGATCTGCGGACTCCGGCGAACTCGAGCTCTTGATTCGAGCAGCTCCGGCGACTAAGGGTGAAATTGATGTGGCGAGCGTGTTCAGAGAAGGGAGAGGAGCAGATGGTGTGAAGAGATCGTGGGCTGAGGAGCTCTATTTATAGATGGGCATGGTGGCCGTGGGGTGCTGCAAGGGCGCGGCCATGGCGCGGCTCCCGGGGCGAGCGAAAGGGCAAGCTAGGGGGTGCGCGGGGTAGGCGACGGCTAGGGAGAGGCTAGAGCACTTGAAGAGACGACAGAGGAAGGACGGGAGCGTGCTCGTCGACGGTGGCGTCCTCGCGGTACGGGAGCGGCAGGGTGGTGATCATGGCGACGTCGACGGTGCAGGGGCAGGCCTGGGGGCTTGTTTAGCTCGTAGCGGGCGGGGAGTAGGTGCTCAATGCGATGGTAGCTTGGCCAGAGAAGGACGGGGGCGCTCGAGCGCTTGGTGTACTGGCGGCATCCAGGGCGTGGTCACCGCGCGTGCTGGCATGCTCGGGCGCGCATGGGCGCGCCCGGCTCGGCCAATGTGGTGCGTTTCTTTGCATAGGGCTGGTACAGGCGTGTTTAGGCGAGTACCTAGAAGCTCAATGACATGGTGAAATGGAGAGAGGAGGGCCAGAGAGAAATTGTGTGAGAGTGGCCGGCATGGCCACGGCATGAGTTGTTTTAGAGTTTTTTTCTCCCTCCTCTCACTTTAATCGACCAGGGCCGTGTAGAGGATGATGCAGGGATGCTAGAACTAGCAAATGATCACCGGATTAAAGTGGTTTAGTGAAGAATCTCGCTGGACAAAGGAGTGTAACACAAACTCGAATTCATGCTCGCCACGTGTTCGACACAATGGCCGCATGAAGAAAATTTGTCAAATTTTGAAATTCTTTTTGGTGAATCTTAATGATATAATTAATGTGAGGTTTTGGTGGTGGTGGCACTCAATTTGAAAAAGAATTGCAGAGTTTCAAATTTGAGGTGATCTTGTTTTTCTTCTCAGATCCTGTTTTGGCAATTTAATTCTGGTCAACCTAGTCAACTCTAGCTATGGTGGTCAACATGAAAAGTACTCACCTTGACATGGTCTTGGATGACATGGCTTTGGTTGACAAAGTTTAGTTTAGGAATTGGGAAATACATGGGGGTAAAGTGGTGAAGAAAATAATTTTGGCCCAAATGACCATTATCATATGTAAGATGAAATCTTGATTTTCTTTGATTTGATTCTTGATCCAATGATGCAATTGTGTTAGTTTATCACATTGAAGTATTTTAGAAGCAAGTAAACAAGTAATTATGGCCTTGGTGAAGAATTTGCATTTCTACATAAAGTATATGTGAGTGATGAATGGGTTTTTTCCCATTTTCTTTATTTCTCCTTAAGTTAGGGTTTTGTGATCTTGATTATGGTTCACATAGCAATAGTTAAGCATGCTAACACTCATCATGGCAATTGCACAAAAGGAATCACTCAATGTAAGGAACTAGGTGAGGCACTATATGCATATGTTGCATTTGAGTTTTAAATTTGACTTGGCTTGACCCAAATGGTGTGGTTGAGTGTTGAAATGGTATATAGGAGTGATCCCACCATTCATAACAAATATTAGGGTCAAGGTTCCCAAATTCATAAATTTGCATTTTACTCTCATATGCCTCTATGGCATTTTTAGTTTCTTTTTAGTTTCTTTGGTTTCACTTTGGATTTGGTTTGATAAGTGCTAGGTAGAGTGTATGAAGGTTTTCCAAACTTCTAAACAAGGTAGGAGGGTCTAGGGTTAAGATTTATAAAAATAGCCATAGGCACATATGCCTTTTTCTTATTTAATTTTCTTTTATTTTATTTTAGCTAGGATGGTGGAAAGAGGGGTGAGTTTTTGGGTTTAAGGTTATTTCAAACTACTATAACAATCAATCATGCAATAGCACAAGAATTAAACAAGATCACCATGTATCATACTTCATTTAATAAAAGTTTTTGTTGGTTCCAAAATTTGGAACAAGGGAAATTTATTTGTTTTGTTTTGAATTTTTGGGATGTTACAAACCCTTCCCCTTAAACAAATCTCGTCCCGAGATTTTAAGAAAAGTTAGGTTCCTAAGAGAGATTGAGCATGTTATTAACAGGAAGACATACTTGGCATGGTCTGTGGTGCTTCCTGAGCTTCAGTGGCATTCAAGCGGTAGTAACGACCGTTGCGGTTGTGTGGGTAGTTTGGGGCAAACTTCCTTCCAGTTGTGGCATAGCGCTGCTGCTGGGCAGTTGCAGTGGTATTGAAGGTAGTCCTAGCAAGCTTCTTGGGGCATTCATTGGAGTAATGACCCACAATTCCACATTCATAGCAGGTTACCGTTGCCTTGTCCTTTTGGGTAATGGGTACAGCGTTGCTTCCAGTCCTTGGGGCATTGTTGGCGGCTTTTATTGGGCACTTCCTATAGTAATGACCCATAACACCACATTCATAGCAAGTCGCAGTGGACTTGCCTCTGGGGGCATGGTTGGGTATTGGGATGAGTTGCTCCAGTGATGCTATTCTGACGCGGAGGCGAGCGATGAGGTAGTCCTTCTTGGCGTGTTGATGACGAAGTGCCTTGCGCTCCATTGCAAGGATGTTGATGGTGTCAGTCATCTTGGCGTGCTCAATGTGCATCTGGTTGGCTTGGGCACGGGGGTTGTTGCGGGTAGGAGGGGCCATCTGAACAATGAGGTGGATCATAAGATAAGCGAGGAATTTCTATGGTTTGTTTGAGATAAACTTGAAAATTTTCAAAACTTGAGTAGTGTTGAGGGGGTACAACCAACAACACTTTTTCATTCATACCAAACATCACACATTACAAAGCTAACACACCGTTGGTTTTAAGAACCATTCACCGCTCTACGATACAAGGGGATCCTGATACAAACTCTTGCGTAGGTGTGAGTTCTACTAAAGTGATCAAGTGTGCAAAATTTTAGGTAGAATTTCAAGGAAAAGTAGAGCATGGACTTCTCCTTTTGAAAAGATTTCAAGGATAAGAGAGAGAATAAGTTTTCACAAATATTCACTTCATTGGTTTTGAAACTAAGTTTTTCGGACGTCCATTCTAACTAGGGTCTCCTAAGGTCAAACAATGGCTCTGATACCAACTTGTCAACACCCGGATTTTTAAGTCCAGATGCCTATTATGCCGTACATCGCAATCCCAGGAATATTGTTGTTGCGAGACATAATAGTTGAATATCATAGAGTCATCATTTATTACAACACATAATCGTCTTACAAAGGTAGATCACATGATCCAATATTACAATAGTAGTTGATCTATCGATCAACGAACATCACAAATAGCGGAAGCGAAGTAGTAGTGGCTATCTAATCCACAGGCCAACGCTTGACGTCGGAGCGGTCCTAGTTGTCGTAGACGTCCCGTTGTCCATCTTCCTCGTATCGTTGTCCTCCTTCAAAGTCCGGCCATTTGAATAGCCGGGGACAAAGCCATGAGTACTTTTAAAGTACTCGCAAACTAATACTAGTGTAAGCACTATCAATTTTAGTAAGGGGATACTAAGCTCTAGGTTTATTTGCATAAAGCCAAGTTTATTTCATAAACATTTAGTAAAGATGCTTGAATCACTAGACTAACTCAAGTGGGAACATTAGTGTCATTCCCACAACTTGGTTGTGATTTTAATTCAAATCCACCCTTCACCTTTCAAAATTTAAAACACAAGTCATAGGTCACATTTTTGAAAATGGTCCGATGACGGAACAGCATGGCCTTTCCAACCGTCCTTAACCGTGGACGCGGCTATTCGAATAGGTTTACACTCTGCAGAGGTTGTACACTTGTGCCACAACTTTTGATTACATCCGTCAGGGGTAACCCTGAATAATCGTAACTCAGTACGCGGATCATCAACCATAACCTTTTACTTACATAACCTAGTATGAGCACCTCTCCCCATGAGCTTGGCCTCCCGGTGAAAACCGCAGTCAACCCGGGAACTGCACAGGGCTTGGGCCGGACATTCACCTCATCTTTATCGTCGTTTCTTTTGTGTTGTGGTGGAGGCAGCTTTTGGCATAACCCCGATGACGTTTGTTTAGAGGGAACCCATACTAAGACACATAAATTTCCAGTTAAGCCCTACCCATAATCGGGTATTGTGGGGGTACTTGTAAATTGGAATGGTATCGCATCCGAACCCAACCATCAGCTTTCGTAAAATTCACCAAGTCATTCACCAGTCATATTCACCTTCAAAATCTTTCAATAGAATGAATCATCATTCCAAGGTTTTCAAAGTCATTTCATTTCATATGATCCCATCTAGAGTAGTCAATTTTATTTATTTAGCAATAGCAACTAGTCATGAGGGGTGCTAACTAGCTTTTCTTGCTCTAGGCTAACTTTGATGCTCTTGCCCTACTCCATATCTAAACCAAGTGAATCATGAATCAAAAAGTAAACTTTGATAAACAAACTTTAGAAAAGCTTGTAAAGTAAAAACTTGTAAGGTAAAAACTTGGGATAGGATCATTAAGCATAAATTAAATGGGGATGAGGCCTTGCTCTTGTAGAGCTTTGCCTTAGGGTATCTTGCAAGAATATTAGCTTGCCTTGGTTGGTGTATGGATCAAAATGTTCCTCCTTCTTCTCCGTAGATGTTCTCGTCGTCCCCTTCGTAGCCTTCGGTACTAGCGTCTATAAACGAATACGAGGATACAATCACCACACAAAACTTGCATACTAGACTAAACACACCAAAGATTCACACAAGCCTATGCTAGCATCACATCTTATTAGCATGGTGATTTACTTTGTTTTATTTTAAAGAAAACAATAATTTCCTCTCATTTTTATTTGTATAACTCTTTAATGCTTTGGAGGAAATAGTTTCCTCTCATTACAATATTAATTAATGTTTCTATTTATTTATTTGGAGAACTAATCTCCTCTCATTAAATATTGTTAAGATTTAATTTCCTCAAATACTAAGGTATGAGCACATGTTGACTAAGGTCAACACTTCACACTTATTATTTGAGAAACATGATTTAAATGAGGGAATACACCTCATGCAATTTAATACCAACATAGTAATGATTTAATATCCTCAAATAATTCCATATAAGAGTTAATAGACCATGGTCTCTACCTCATGTAGAATTACTTGAGACAAAGGTTTAAATGAGAGGGATACCTCTCATAAGATTTAATAATTAGTTGGAACCATTTAAATGCTACTATGGCAAACATTTAATATTCTTAAGTGAGCAAATATGAGACCAAGCAACCAGGTCATCACATTACTTAATATTACTTGTGAGAATGATTTAAATGAGGTGCTACACCTCATAGATTTAAATTCCTAAAATTTGAAATGTAGGTCTTTAAAGAATTCATTTCTTTGCATTACCTAAAATTAAGATTTAATCTCTCCATATAATACTAAGGTAGGAAATATAGGTTGACCCAAAAGTCAACATTTCATATCTATTATATGTGAGTTTCATTTAATTGAAGTGCTACACTTCACATAGTTTTAATACTTAACATCTAAATGAATTAAAATCTCTAAGTAATAATTCTCAAGGGTTCATTAGCCTAAGTCATTCCCCCTGGTTATTAGTACTTAGGATCAAAACTTAAATGAGAGGTAAATCTCATGTTAGGGTTGAGTTTGAATTTCAACTTAAAATACTCTAGAAATGACTACATAGCCATTTTATTTGATCTAGTCCATGATCATACAAACAACAGGGCTATGTTATTGCATAATCAATTAGAGGACATCAATTGCGATTTATTAGAATTGGAATTACTTCAAAATCTATTTTGGTTGATTTTTAAATAAAGTTTGAATGTGCAAAAGTCTCTGCTTTGTTATTTTTATCATTTAAATTTAATTACGAATTTGGAGATGGGACCAGTGGCATTGGTTAGATAATTTCCTTAGCTTTCCATAGATATAAAATTGGCTAAATTTGGTGCAGTGGTTTGAAAGTTATTCAATTTGGAAGTGGACACCAGTATGGAAATTTGACTGAAACAATTTAAACGAGATTTGAATTCGTGGGCTGCGCGGGAAATGGAAATGGGCCGAAACGAAATAAACGAACACTGCGCAGCCCAACTAGCATCCAGTGCCACTGGGCCGCCCTGACGAGGTGGGGGCCACCCGTCAGTGGCTCTTAACCACGCGAATCGGTACGCGCTCGTTAGGCCGTAGGATTAGAAAGGGATCCAGCGGCCAGGGATCGTCGTCGTCTCCGACGAGCGACGGGCTCACTGGCGGCGAGCCTAGGGGGTCGGCGGCCTTACCGGCGTTCCCGCGGGGTTCTGCTGGCGGCGAGGCGAGGTTGTCGACGATGCTGGAGCTCCTGGTAGCAGTGGCGAGGCGTGGGGAGGCGTCAATCGGTGGCGATGATCTGCGGACTCCGGCGAACTCGAGCTCTTGATTCGAGCAGCTCCGGCAACTAAGGGTGAAATTTATGTGGCGAGCGTGTTCAGAGAAGGGAGAGGAGCAGATGGTGTGAAGAGATCATGGGCTGAGGAGCTCTATTTATAGATGGGCATGGTGGCCGTGGGGTGCTGCAAGGGCGCGGCCATGGCGCGGCTCCTGGGGCGAGCGAAAGGGCAAGCTAGGGGGTGCGCGGGGTAGGCGACGGCTAGGAGAGGCTAGAGCACTTGAAGAGACGACAGAGGAAGGACGGGAGCGTGCTGTCGACGGTGGCGTCCTCGCGGTACGGGGGCGGCAGGGTGGTGATCATGGCGACGTCGACGGTGCAGGGCAGGCCCGGGGGCTTGTTTAGCTCGTAGCGGGCGGGAGTAGGTGCTCAATGCGATGGTAGCTTGGCCGGAGAAGGACGGGGGCGCTCGAGCGCT
The DNA here is from genome assembly GCF_022539505.1 of Lolium rigidum. NCBI lineage: Eukaryota > Viridiplantae > Streptophyta > Magnoliopsida > Poales > Poaceae > Lolium > Lolium rigidum. Next base: position 80,767,278 of record NC_061509.1, on the reverse strand, counting down.
TGGTGTACCGGGCGGCATCCGTGGCGTGGTCACCGCGCGTGCCGGCATGCTCGGGCGCGCATGGGCGCGCTCGGCTCGGCCAATGTGGTGCGTTTCTTTGCATAGGGCTGGTACAGGCGTGTTTAGGCGAGTACCTAGAAGCTCAATGACATGGTGAAATGGAGAGAGGAGGGCCGTAGAGAAATTGTGTGAGAGTGGCCGGCATGGCCACGGCATGAGTTGTTTTAGAGTTTTTTTCTCCCTCCTCTCACTTTAATCGACCAGGGCCAGGACAGTGGATGATGCAGGGATGCTAGAACTAGCAAATGATCACCGGATTAAAGTGGTTTAGTGAAGAATCTGCTGGACAAAGGAGTGTAACACAAATCGAATTCATGCTCGCCAACTGTTCGACACAATGGCCGCATGAAGAAAATTTTCAAATTTTGAAATTCTTTTTGGTGAATCTTAATGATATAATTAATGTGAGGTTTTGGTGGTGGTGGCACTCAATTTGGAAAAGAATTGCAGTAGTTTCAAATTTGAGGTGATCTTGTTTTTCTTCTCAGATCCTGTTTTGGCAATTTAATTCTGGTCAACCTAGTCAACTCTAGCTATGGTGGTCAACATGAAAAGTACTCACCTTGACATGGTCTTGGATGACATGGCTTTGGTTGACAAAGTTTAGTTTAGGAATTGGGAAATACAGTGGGGTAAAGTGGTGAAGAAAATAATTTTGGCCCAAATGACCATTATCATATGTAAGATGAAATCTTGATTTTCTTTGATTTGATTCTTGATCCAATGATGCAATTGTGTTAGTTTATCACATTGAAGTATTTTAGAAGCAAGGAAACAAGTAATTATGGCCTTGGTGAAGAATTTGCATTTCTACATAAAGTATATGTGAGTGATGAATGGGTTTTTTCCCATTTTCTTTATTTCTCCTTAAGTTAGGGTTTTGTGATCTTGATTATGGTTCACATAGCAATAGTTAAGCATGCTAACACTCATCATGGCAATTGCACAAAAGGAATCACTCAATGTAAGGAACTAGGTGAGGCACTATATGCATATGTTGCATTTGAGTTTTAAATTTGACTTGGCTTGACCCAAATGGTGTGGTTGAGTGTTGAAATGGTATATAGGAGTGATCCCACCATTCATAACAAATATTAGGGTCAAGGTTCCCAAATTCATAAATTTGCATTTTACTCTCATATGCCCCTATGGCATTTTTAGTTTCTTTTTAGTTTCTTTGGTTTCACTTTGGATTTGGTTTGATAAGTGCTAGGTAGAGTGTATGAAGGTTTTCCAAACTTCTAAACAAGGTAGGAGGGTCTAGGGTTAAGATTTATAAAAATAGCCATAGGCACATATGCCTTTTTCTTATTTAATTTTCTTTTATTTTATTTTAGCTAGGATGGTGGAAAGAGGGGTGAGTTTTTGGGTTTAAGGTTATTTCAAACTACTATAACAATCAATCATGCAATAGCACAAGAATTAAACAAGATCACCATGTATCATACTTCATTTAATAAAAGTTTTTGTTGGTTCCAAAATTTGGAACAAGGGAAATTTATTTGTTTTGTTTTGAATTTTTGGGATGTTACACCAAGAGCTCGTTGTAACAAGTTACACCGATGCAAGTTGGAACACTGATCCTGATGACTCTAAGTCACAGTCTGGGTACGTGTTTATATTGAATGGTGCTACAGTAAGCTGGGCAAGCTCGAAGCAGTGCACGGTGGCGAAGTCTTCAACAGAATCGGAGTACATAGCGGCTTCAGAGGCTTCATCAGAAGCGGTATGGATGAGGAGGTTCATTGTAGAGCTCGGTGTGGTTCCTAGTGCATTGGACCCACTAGTCATATATTGTGACAACATGGGTGCCATCGCCAATGCACAAGAACCAAGGTCACACAAGAGGCTGAAGCATATCAAGATGCGTTACCACTCGATTCGCGAGTACATCGAAGATGGAGAAGTAAAGATTTGCAAAGTACACACCGATCCGAATGTAGCAGATCCGTTGACTAAAGCTCTCCCTAGGGCAAAGCATGACCAACACCGAATACCATGGGTGTTAGGTTCCTTACAATGTAATCTAGATTATTGACTCTAGTGCAAGTGGGAGACTGTTGGAGATATGCCCAAGAGGCAATAATAAAAGTGGTTATTATATATCTTTATGTTTATGATAAATGTTTATATACCATGCTATAATTGTATTAACCGAAACATTGATACATGTGTGATATATAAACAACAAAGAGTCCCTAGTATGCCTCTTAACTAGCTTGTTGATTAATGGATGATTAGTTTCATAATCATGAACATTGGATGTTATTAATAACAAGGTTATATCATTAATGAATGATGTAATGGACACACCCAATTAAGCGTAGCATAAGATCTCGTCATTAAGTTATTTGCTATAAGCTTTCAATACATAGTTACCTAGTCCTTATGACCATGAGATCATGTAAATCACTTATACCGGAAAGGTACTTTGATTACACCAAACGCCACTGCGTAAATGGGTGGTTATAAAGGTGGGATTAAGTATCCGGAAAGTATGAGTTGAGGCATATGGATCAACAGTGGGATTTGTCCATCCCGATGACGGATAGATATACTCTGGGCCCTCTCGGTGGAATGTTGTCTAATGTCTTGCAAGCATATGAATAAGTTCATAAGAGACCACATACCACGGTACGAGTAAAGAGTACTTGTCAGGAGACGAAGTTGAACAAGGTATAGTGTGATACCGAAGATCAAACCTCGGACAAGTAAAATATCGCGAGACAAAGGGAATTGGTATTGTATGTGAATGGTTCATTCGATCACTAAAGTCATCGTTGAATATGTGGGAGCCATTATGGATCTCCAGATCCCGCTATTGGTTATTGGTTGGAGTGAGTACTCAAACCATGTCCGCATAGTTCACGAACCGTAGGGTGACACACTTAAAGTTGGATGTTGAAATGGTAGTACTTGAATATGGAATGGAGTTCGAATATTTGTTCGGAGTCCCGGATAAGATCCCGGACATCACGAGGAGTTCCGGAATGGTCCGAGAATAAGATTCATATATAGGATGTCATTTTATGTGAATTAAAATATCGCGGAAGGTTCTATGGAAGGTTCTAGAAGGTTCTAGAAAAGTCCGGAAGAAACCACCAAGGAAGGTGGAGTCCACATGGGACTCCACCTCCATGGCCGGCCAACCCTAGTGGGGAGGAGTCCCAAGTGGACTCCCCTTAGGGGGCCGGCCACCCCCCATATGGGAGGTGGAACTCCCACCTTTGGTGGGAGTCCTAGCTTGGCTAGGTTTCCCCTCCCTTTGGAAGGTTTTTGGTTCGGGTCTTATTCGAAGACTTTGACACCAACTCTTGGGGTTCCACCTATATAATGAGGGCCAAAGGGGAGGGGGCCGGCCACCTCAAACACCACCAAGGTGGCCGCACCCCATAGTGGCCGGCGCCCCCTCTCCCCAAACCCTAGCCGCCCCGCTCCTCCACTTCCCGCACGCTTAGCGAAGCTCCGCCGGACTTCTCCACCACCACCGACACCACGCCGTCGTGCCGTCGGATTCAAGAGGAGCTACTACTTCCGCTGCCCGCCGGAACGGGGAGGTGGACGTCGTCTTCATCAACAACCGAACGTGTGACCGAGTACGGAGGTGCTGCCCGTTCGTGGCGCCGGAACCGATCGTGATCAAGATCTTCTACGCGCTTTTGCAAGCGGCAAGTGAACGTCTACCGCAGCAACAAGAGCCTCATCTTGTAGGCTTTGGAATCTCTTCAAGGGTGAGACTCGATACCCCCTCGTTGCTACCGTCTTCTAGATTGCATCTTGGCTTGGATTGCGTGTTCGCGGTAGGAAAATTAATCCTTTTATGCAACGTTTTCCTTCACCCGACCCTCGTGTTGCTCTTGATTTGTCGGCGCGCTCCACCCTAGGGTTGTTCCTCCCGCCCGATCCCCGTGCTGCTCCTCCGCTAACACGCCCCTGAGCTGCTCCTCCGTCAGCGCCCGCCCTTGTGCTGCTCCATCGTGTGCGTGGCCGGCTCCCGAGAAGGCCTTTTCACAAGCGCACCCGTGTGGAAGCTTCTCATTGTCGTGGCCCTGCCCCTGCATCGACCACCGGAGTGGCGGCTCCTCCACGACCACCGCCTCGCTAGTGCTCCCTTGCTACCACCGTGGTTGATGGCGGTGCTTCTGTGGACCCGTGCATGGCACTGTTGTAACTGTTGTGCAATGCTGCTACAAACGGTGGCCGGGTCTACTACCAACAGCGCTCGGCAATTATGTCGGCCATACTCGTGGTTAAGGATTTACTACGGCTAGTAGACGATCTTGCTAAATAGTCATATTATTTTTTTGCTACATAGTCATATTATTTTCCGCTACATTAGTCATTTGGTTTTGCCTCTCTTGAAGATATTTTTTTATGCGGTTTTGCTACAAACGCACCAATTTTTTTGCTACGAGGTCTCCGACGAGGCTTCCGGTGAAGACTACACCGATGTCTCCAACGAGGTAATTTTTTGCTATAGTAGCACAAGTTTTTTGCTACGAGATCTCCGGTAAAATATCCGGCGAGCAAAGTCCTTTTTTATGTGAGTGAACCGGTTTTTGCTATATTAAAAGCAAAAGCGAGGCCTTTTTTGCTACATGACAAATTCCAGATTTGAAGCAATACTAACAAAGAAGCTGATCTAACGGCTTTGATCACTTCGATTGGACGGTTAGGCACCCGGGGCGGGGAAATCTAATGCCGAGCAACATCGTCCAAAATACTCTTTCTGTTCTATTCTGTATGAAACTTGTTTAACTTTATCAATATTCAAACTTCATGAGTAGAATGAGACATGAGTGCAAGGAAGCCTATGGGACGGGAAAGAAATGAAAGATGCCAAAGTGACGTGGCTATAAATCCGTCTCTCCACCGTTTTCCTCGCCTGTCACCCTCACGGTCTATCAGATTATCATCCGGCTCTTAAACCACTCGTACTGCCTAGTGCTTACACGTCAACAATGGCGCCCACGGAGACGGAGGAATCCATTGTTGCTACCTCAGGGCCGCCGCCTCACTTTGTTCTCGTCCCTCTCGTGGCACAGGGCCACATCATCCCCATGGTTGACCTTGCACGCCTCCTCGCGGAACGCGGCGCGCGAGCGAGCCTCGTCACCACGCCCGTGAACGCCGCGCGGCTGCACGGCGTCGCCGACGACGCGCTTCGCGCCAAGCTGCCGCTAGACATAGTCGGGCTCCCGTTCCCGCACGCCGACGACGGCCTGCTCCCAGGCTGCGAGAACATCGACCAAGTCAAGGACATTGGCCACTTCCTCCCCCTGTACCAGGCCGTCTACAGGCTCGCCGGTCCCCTGGAGTCATACCTACGTGCACTGGCGCGGCCCCCGAGCTGCATCATCTCCGACTGGTGCAACTCGTGGACTGCCGGTGTCGCCTGCAGCCTCGGCATCCCACGGCTGTTGTTCCACGGCCCATCGTGCTTCTATTCCCTCTGCGACCTCAACGTCTCCATGCACGGGCTGCGCGAGCGGGCATCCAGCTCTTCCGAGGCCCAAGGCCACGAGAGGTACGTCGTGCCAGGCATGCCGGTGCGCGTGGAGGTGACCAAGGCCACCTGCCTCGGATTCCTAGACGGGCCTGGGTTTGAGGCGTTCCGTAAGGCCGCTCTGGAGGCCATGCGCACGGCCGACGGCGCGGTGGTGAACACGTTCCTGGACCTGGAGGAACAGTTCGTCGCGTGCTACGAGGCGGCGCTCGGCAAGCCGGTGTGGACGCTCGGGCCGTTCTACCTCAACAAAAACCGGGATGCGGCATCCATGGCGTCGCGCGGGCGTAAACCCAGTGTCGACCAGAGCGGGGTCATTGAGTGGCTCGACGCCATGGACCCCGGCTCCGTCATTTTTGTCAGCTTCGGCACCCTCGCGCAGAAGCTTCCCAAGCAGCTATACGAGGTTGGGCACGGCCTCGAGGACTCCGGCAAGCCGTTCTTGTGGGTCGTAAAGGATTCCGAGGTTGCCTCGCCGGAGGCGCAAGAGTGGCTTCAAGCCCTGGAGGCACGCACGGCGGGGCGTGGGCTCGTGGTGCGCGGCTGGGCGCCGCAGCTCGCCATCCTCTCGCACCGCGCCGTGGGGGGCTTCGTGACCCACTGCGGGTGGAACTCGCTGCTGGAGTCCATCGCGCACGGCGTGCCGGTCGTGACGTGGCCGCACTTCGCCGACCAGTTCCTGAACGAGCGGCTAGCCGTGGACGTGCTCGGCATCGGCGTGCCCGTCGGCGCGGCTCTACCCGTGATGCTGTTTGGCGATGAGGCCGTGCTGGTGATGCGGGGAGACGTGGCGCGGGCGGTGTCGGAGCTGATGGGCGCAGGAGAGGTGGCCGAGGAGAGGAGGAGGAAGACCAGGGAGTACGGGGAGAGAGCTCACAGAGCCATGGAGAAAGGAGGGTCGTCGTACGAAAACCTGACGCTGCTGATACAGAGCTTCAGGCGGAGTGGCGGCAGGGTGACCGATATCAATGGATTACAGAAGGAATAGGAGCAAAAGCACTTGCTCAGCAGCTAATTTCTTTTTTGCTATGGACTTCGGATCGTGAAATTGTACCGTCGAATACTCATCTTCTTTTGTTCAGGCTTAACGCTGGGACACTGAGGTACTGTCTTTGAGTACTGTATCAAGTTCATCTTGGTCAGTTTAGAAGTCATCTTGCCTGTTATTGGTTGTCTTTTTCATGAGTGAACAGAAGTGCATGTGTACCCGAACTTAACGCAGATATTTTGTAGATTCCGTGAGCGTGCTCTGACTGCTGAGGGCATCTCCAACCGGGCGACCCATCCCGCGCCCGCGCGTCCGGATGGGTCGAGCCGGACAAAAAACCGGCCCAGCGCGCGGACCCATCCCTAAAACGGATGCCCGCGGCGTTCGGAACGACGCAAACCCGGCCCAAATCTGGGCCGGGTTTGCGTGGCCGCGGACGCGAAAGGCTGGTCGCTCGCGTCCGCCCCTTGTCCGCCCCGGCCCGCGTGTCATAGGCATGAACAATATTTTTCATTAAAAAGAACTCATTACATTTTTTTAGCTACTACTTCTACCCTATACGTATGGGGCCGGCGGTCTCGCCGGCGACTCCTCGCCGGCTCGCCGTCGGGGCCGTGGATTTCACTCGACGCGGGCGGCCTCGTACGCGTGAGGATTCCACTCCGCCTACGGGCCGGGTGGCGCGGCGGCGGCGGCGCGGCGCGGCGGCGGCAGCGGCGGCTTGGGCGGAGGCCACCATCCTCCTCCTTTCCGTCCGCGCACCTCGGGCGCGCTCGCGCTCCGCCTCCCGCGGCGGAACCATCCGCTTCCCGCATTGCTCCACCTCCGCGAGCGGCGCGTTCCACGGCGGTGCGCGCCTCCGAGCGGACGCGGGCGGGTGCCTCGGCCCTCGTGGATCTCCCTGCCGCCGGCGCATGCGCTCTTGCCGGCCACGCTCCGCCGACGCAGCGATCCTCCCGGCGCGCCGCTCGGCGACGGCATCCGGATGAGGTGACGGGCTGCTCGCATAGCGAGCAGCTCGTTCTTCCGGCCGAGCGAGGTCGCCTAGCGGCGGCGGCCGGCCCGCCGCATGCCCTCGTGCTCCTTCGTCACGCGCGTGAGGTCGGCGAGTCGCTCCTCGATGGCGGCGTTGATGTTCGCCGGCGCGAGGTCCTCCTCGTTGACGGGCTCCTCCGCGGCGGCCGCCCCTCCTCCGCGGCCTCGTACCAGCCCGTCCGCGGTCTCGTGCCAACCCTCCGCGGCCGCCTCCACCATCTCCGCGTCACCGGCCTTCCGTGCCGCCGCCGCGCAGCGACGCGGAGCGCCTCGTCGTCGGCGACCCACCGCGAGTCCGCGCGCTCCTCCTCCACCGTCCGCGGGAACCTGGCCCGGGCGGCGAGGGAGAGCTTGGCCCATGTGGCTGCGGCAGGTGCGCGGCATGGCGACGGAGAAGGCGTGTGGGGCGGGGGTGTTGCGGTCTGTGTGAGACCGCCGCCGTCTTTTATAGCCGGCGGCCTGGCGGGAAACTTGGGCGGTCGGTCGCGCCAATGGCGTTTTCGCGCGCGCGGGAACCTTGGTGCGCGCGGGAACTTTCCCGCGCGTTCCACCGCCCACCATGGCTGTCCCGTCGAGGCCTGCCATGGCGCAGCGCCGCGCAAGGAAGACGAACCACGTGGCGTCTGTTTAGGTCGCCGCGTTGGGCGCAGCGTGCGACCCAAACGGACACGCGGACGTGGGGCGCTGTCCGCGTGTCCGGGCGGCGACCCAAACGACCCAAACGGACGGCCGCCCGGTTGGAGATGCCCTGATGTTCCTTGTCCGAGTCCCTGTTGCCTTGCGATGCATAGCTTGGCTTGTATGCTTGAGGACAAAAGTCTAATCAGGCAGACATACATCATCAGATCGTATATCACGCCACTAGTGTTTGCGGTTCTTCTTTCTTCTCACCTTCTAGAACAAGATGGTCCAGCAGCGGAGACACCAAATCCACTTTCCAGACGTCGTATGTAAAGTGAGAGAAAACGAAGAAGAACCACCTCTAATCGGCTGACACGTCAGGGTTCGGAATCTTACTTTATTATTGCTTATCGTAGTATCCATCTAGAAGATATCTATGTGTCGTGTGGGGTTAATTTATGAGAAATCTCTCAGCTTTCTTATGCCACTAAGTGCATCTCAAACTACCCGATCGGGCATATTTTCTTATGCCCAATTCTTCCAGGGTCCCCTTTCACAGGCTAGGATCGAAGCACTGGCCAAGCTGTTCTTCCTCGACGCCTCTGGGCCAGAGGACATGTTCGCCTGATCCCTGGTGGATAGGACCGTGGTTACAGCAGGTTGTTTCCCATGAATATGCAAAACGAAAATATTGTGGTGTGGAACCCCCGTGGGTTGAATGCGGTAAACAGAGGGACGGTGGTGAGAGCGGCAGTGGAGGAGGCTGCGGCCTCGGTGGTATGCATGGTGGAGTCCAAGCTTGCGGCCGTAGACACTTTCGCGGTCCGAAGAATTCTGGGTCCGTGTTTTGATTCCTTCGTTGCTCTGCCTGCGGTGAACACCGCTGGCGGGATCATCGTGGCGTGGCAATTTTCCAAGGTGATTGTCACTCGTTCACAAGTGGATCAGTTCTCCGTCACGGTGGAACTCTGCTTCCCTGACGGTGAGCCATGGGCGCTAACAACTGTATATGGGCCAACCCACGATTCGCTTAAAGTCCCCTTCTTGGATGAGCTGAGAGCGGTTCGCGGAACCTTTCCAGGATGTTGGGCAGTAGCGGGCGACTTCAATCTAATCCTGGATGCGGCAGACAAAAATAATGCCATGCTGAATCGGCGGATGATGGGCCGTTTTAGACGACTGCTAAATGACTTAGAGCTCAAAGAGCAGCCTCTGATTGGGCGGCGATACACGTGGAGTAATGAGAGGAGAACACCTACGATGGAAAAGCTAGACCGTTGGTTCTGCACGGTGGATTGGGACACACGGCACCCGGAGTGTCTGCTCCAAGCGCTTTCGTCCTCGATGTCTGATCACTGTCCGATTATGATGTCCACAAATGTGTCGATGCACAGGAAATCTAGGTTCCACTTCCAAGCTTTCTGGCCCAAAATCAGCGGTTTTAGAGAGGCAGTTGCAGCGGCCTGGTTTGAAGAGGAGCAGAAACAAGATCCGTTTCTGGACTTGCAATGCAATCTCAAAGCGACTGCGCGAGTGCTTACAAGATGGAGCCAGCGACGTGTGGGGAATGTTAAAGAGCAAATCCTACTTGCCAATGAAGTTATATTCCAGCTGGACAAAGCCTCCCGACGGAGGCAGCTTACTGATGATGAGCACTGGCTACGGAGTCAGCTAAAGAGAAAGGTCCTGGGGTTAGCTTCCCTGGAGAGAACCATCGCTCGCCAACGATCGAGGATTGCGTGGTTACAGGAGGGCGACGCGAATACTACTTTCTTTCACTTGCATGCTAGCAATCGCAGAAGACGGAACCACATATTCAGGCTGCGCAAGGGGGACGAATTGGTGACGGAGCAGCTTCAGATGGAAGAACTGGCTGCGGAGCACTATACTGAACTGCTTGGCGAGCCGTCCCGACGAGACTTCACGCTGAATCTGGACATGCTGGACCTGCCAGCTGTGGACGCTACGACGCTTGAACTTCCGCTCTCTGAGGAGGAGATATGGGCGGCGGTAAAGGCGCTTCCGCCGGACAAGGCACCAGGGCCGGACGGCTTCACGGCGCGCTTCTTCCAGTCTTGCTGGTCGACTGTCAAGGATGCGGTTATGCGTGCGATTACTTGCTTTGAGTCAGCGGACAGCAGGGGCTTCGCGCGTCTCAATGAGGCATACATCACATTGTTGCCAAAGAAGGAAGAGGCTGCTTACATTGGGGACTACAGGCCGGTGAGTTTGATTCACAGTATTGCCAAGATCGTAGCTAAAGCAATGGCCATTCGACTCGCTTCCCCCCTCCCACAGCTGGTCAATGACAATCAGAGTGCTTTCGTCAAGGGAAGAACAATACAAGACAACTTCTTCTTGGTTCAACACTCTATCCGCAGCCTCCATCACAGAAGAATGCCGGTGCTCATGCTGAAACTCGATATGGCCAAGGCGTTTGATTCCGTATCCTAGCCGTTCCTGGTTCAAATTCTGAGACACAGAGGATTCGGGCCGAGGTGGATTGCGCGCCTGGCAACGCTCCTGTCAACCGCATGCACCAGAGTGCTAATCAATGGAAGTGCAGGCGCTAAGTTCTGGCATGCAAAGGGGCTTCGCCAGGGCGACCCGATCTCTCCCACCCTGTTCTTATTGGTGATGGATGTCTTCTCAGCGGTGGTAAAGTTTGCGGAGCAGCATGGCTTATTTGCTCCCCTTGCTCGAAGCGGAATGCGACATAGGCTGTCTTTGTTCGCCGACGATGTGGTCCTCATGATCAAGCCTGTTCTGGCGGAGGCTGAAACTACGCGGGAAATCCTGCACCTTTTTGGTGAGGCATCCGGGCTGCGATGCAACCTTGCGAAAAGCTCGGCTTCGCCAATCAGATGCGAGGGTATGGACCTGCAGAACCTGCTAAACGTTCTCCAATGCCCAATCAAGAATTTTCCGGTACAGTACCTTGGACTTCCCCTATCTCTCGTCAGACTCTCCAAGGGAGACCTGCAGCCTCTTGTGGACAAGGTTGCTGCGCATGTGCCCAGGTGGAAGGCCGGGATGCTCGAACGGAGTGGCAGGCTAGTGCTAGTTGACTCCATGCTAACTGCAACGCCAATCTACCACCTGCTCTCCCTCGATTTGCCCCCTTGGTTTTTCGACAAAGTGAACAAGCTGTTGAGGGGATTCTTCTGGTCTGCATCTACTGAAGCAAGAAGAGGGCAGTGTGCGGTGGCATGGGACATGATTTGCTCTCCGAAGATCTTCGGTGGCTTGGGCGTGAAGAACTTGAGATTGCTGAATTTGGCGCTACGAACATGCTGGCGTTGGCTGGAATTGGAGGATCAGGGCAAGCCCTGGAAGGGTCTGCAGTTCGCGCTGCCTCAGCAAGCGGAAGAGGTGTTTCGGGCGGCAATATCCTGTCAGCTAGGGGATGGACAGCGCCTGAAATTCTGGGTGGATCCATGGATTCAAAACCGCAGCGTTGCGCAATTCGCGCCAAACCTGATGAAGCACATCAAGCCAGCCAGCCTACAAGCTTCGGTGGCCAGGCCCTGCCTGGGAATGAGTGGGCTCATATGATTAAAGGAACTCCATCCGTCCAGGCGCTTGTGGAGTACATGGACCTGTGGGAAGCCGTAAGCAACCTACATGTCAATGAAGAACTACCTGATGCGATTAGCTGGCGCCTTACACCCAATGCAGCTTACTCCGCGAAGTCTGTATACAACATGTTCTTCATTGGCAGAATTGAGATGCCTGGCGCCAAGGAACTATGGATGGCGGGTGCACCACTCAAGCATAAAATCCACATGTGGCTGGCACTTAAAGACAGGCTGTGGACGGCTGATCGCCTCGCCAGGAGAGGGCTGCAACATCCGCCTCTATGCACCCTATGCTGCCAGGAGGAGGAAATGGTGGAGCATCTGACACTTCAATGCTCCTTTTCCAGAGAGGTGTGGTACCACGTGTTGCTCCCCCTGAGGATGCATCGACACACGCCCGCTGCAGATGATCGGCTAAGCACTTGGTGGCCAGCGCTGTCCAATGCGACGCCGAAGAAACATAGAAAAGAGATGAATTCTTTGGTGATTCTGGTAGCACGGGAGCTTTGGCTAGAGCGGAATTCTAGGGTCTTTGACAAGGCGGCAGTACTCCCGGCTGAGCTCGTCAGGACGATCAAGGAGAAGTTCCTTCTCTGGAGAACGGCCAAGCTATGCGGAAGAATCACTTAGATCGCTAGGTGGGTAGGTTGGGGTTTATGCTCCCTCCTTCCTCCTTTTCTTTTTCTCTGTGTGTGCTTGATGATGTAAACTCTTTTCTATCTTAATGAATGAAGACATGCGAGGCTCGCGCGTGTTCTTGGAAAAAAAAACTACCCGATCGACCTAAAACAGATACCAAAGACGTGTTTGTTCAGCTAGGCTGATTTTCGCGCTTCCTATGTTAACTCGTTTAGAACTAGGTTTGGGCCACCTTTGCGACCTATATCATATTGAAGAAAGTCCAACTCTCATCCTTGAACTCTTTGGAAAGTTTACTTTTAGTCCCAAAATTTATTTTTAGTCTAGAATGAACCTTGAACTCTCATGATAATTCACTTTTCAACCCTTTGCAGTTGAGTTGAGCAAATTGCTAGCGTGGAAAGAAAAAATAAGGAACGAAACAAATTGGTTTAGAACCGGACCAAGCCCAAACTAGTTGAGATGTCGAACCAAACGTCACAATACAGAAAAATAACGAAACCCTTTGGGTCCTTGAACCAGTCTCTCGCTTGATTTCTCTAACTTCTAATTCATGTGAAGCGTTGCACCACAAAGGTCTGCTTGCTTGCCTATTAGTATCGTCCCGGCTCTCTACACTTGCACTGTTACCTTGAGTTTTTGGCCACCTATGACAGATATTTACCTTGCTCAATCAAAAGTAAGGACTAAAAGTGAATGATTATGAGAGTTTAAGGTTCTTTTTGAACCAAATGAAAGTTCTAGGACCAAAAGTGAACTTTTACTAGAATTCAAGGACCAAAAGTGGACTTTCGTCTATCATATTGGGTACTTAATGTTAGGAAAACGCTGACGATCCCCCAGGGGAACAACACTCTAATCCTCCTCCTCGTACGCGTGATGCGTGTCCAGCGTGGCCCCACCACTTCCGAACCTTATCTCTTCGTCTTGGTCGTCCTCACCCAGCAACGCGCATCATCGCGAGATCCACTGCGCAGCCCGGGACCAGCACTAGGCGGCGACCTCCCTGGAATTCCCCATCACCACCGACCACTGGGTCCCCATCTCCGTCGCTGGTCCTCCCTGACATGGCCATGGAGAGCTCGGGGGGAGGGGGCGGGCATGGAGGTGTGTGCTGCGAGCGGAGCTCGCCGCTGTCCCCGAACCGGCAATGGAGGTGTGTGCTGCGAGCGGTGCTCGCCGCTGTCCCCGGACCGGCAACTGCGGCAACAAACCCGGACTGGCCCGTCGCCAACTCCATCGAGCCTCTTGCCGGCTCCCTCCTGCACCATCGTGTCTCTGCTTTGGGCCACTGCCGCCTCCTCGGTGACGATGCAGAGGGACAAGAGGGGCTACTGTGAGCGACTGCTGGCAGTGCTCCTAGCCATGGCGGCGCTGCTGCGAGCGGTTGCCAGCAGTGCTCCCATCCGAGCACAACGTCGCGGAGATGCTAAGATGGAGGATGGTGGTGCTAGGATGCTACAGAAGGTCGCCGGCGCTGCTACACACGGCCGGCCTCGCCGCTGCAAAAAGTCGCCGGCGCTGCTACACACGGCCAGTCGCGCCGCTACAATTGGTCGCCGGTGCTGCTACACAAGGCCGTCGACGCTGCTACACGCGGCTGGCCGCGCCGCTACTCAAGTTCGCCGGCGCTGCTACACACGGCCGGCCGCGCCGCTGCAAAAAGTCGCCGGCGCTGCTACACACGGCCAGCCGTGCCTCTACAATTGGTCGTCAACGCTGCTATATACGGCTGGTCGCGCCGCTACAATTGGTCGCCGGCGCCGCTACTCAAGTTCGCCGGCGGCCACGCCGCTACTCAAGTTCGTCGGCGCTGCTACACCCAGCCGGCCACGCCGCTACAAAAGGCTGTCCACACTGCTACATGCGGCCATCCTCGCCGCTACGGAAGTTCGTCGGCTGCCATTGCTACAGAAGGCCGCCATTGCTGCTGCAAACAGCGCTGGAGCTGCTGCAAGCTGTCCACCGTCGTCGTCGCTACAAAGGGCACCGGAGCTGCTACAAGTGCAGTGCTACGAGTACTCGACGACGGTATTGCTAGTGCGGCGATGCTGCTGCGAGCCGCCTGATTTTTGGTCGGGGATGGTGGGGAATTTTATATGCTTTTTTTGTGCAAGCTGTGCGGTGTGGGATCATGGGGTCCACCCACGTGAGAGGAACAGAGACTCGTTCGTGTGGTAGCTTTCTTTTGACTCGTTGCTGTGCTCCATCTGATGGACACGCGCGCTCGGCTGAGTTCGATCGGGCGGATACGGACCCGGGGGATCGGGGATTTGATCCCCCGGGGAACGCTCAGCACGACCCTTAATGTTATGGGTGTGCCTATGTCTCAGTTGATTGAGATTTTTTTAAATCTTAGTCAACTCAGAAAAGTGCAACTACAGTTCAAAAAAAAGTGCAACTCGTTTTAGTTGCACATTTCTGTTAGAAAAGTGCAATTGCACTTTTTTAACAAAAAAGTGCAACTCAAAGCACATTTTTGTAAGTGACTTAGACTTAAGAAAATCTCAGTTGACTGAGACATAGCAAAACCGTAATGTTATTATCCTTGTTGCGGATCCAGGAAGGAATGGATGGTCCATTAAGATTCCAGCACGTAACTAAAGCCTAAAAACTATGTAAAATAGGCATGTTAAGTCCATATCAGCTAAACCGATCTATATGTTGTAACCAATTCGAAGGTGGATTCTGAGATCTAGCCCACTATATAAGGGCTAGGAGAAGCCACCGGCAGGGGATCTAGATTCATAACGCGCAACACCCTGTAACAATCTCGACGACTTTGCCATTAATCATATTTTTCGTCGGCTAACTAGTTTGGCTGACCGTTCTTCGAAATAACCAGCGCTCTCCTTTCCTGAAAACCCCAGTCCATCATCAGTGGGCATTACCAAGGCATTTAGTAGCCTGTGAAGGCAGTCTGGAGAGATAGTTGTGCCCCCTTTGTTTGGTAGGTTGCCCACAACCTTTTTTCTTGCTCACCTGGTGGGAAGAACCTACTGTTTGGTTGCACACATGAGGTTGCCATGGTAAACTTTTCATTGGAGTGGAGAGGTTACCAAGAAACATTGCGTGAGTAGTAACACACTGCAACATTCTCTGCGGGTTCCGTTGCAGAAAACAAAAGAATCCCTACGACATAATAACATAACCAAGATCTATTCTATGGAGATGCAAAGTAACGGAGGGATTCGGTGTTCATACCCTTGAAGACCGAAAAGCTCAACGTTCACGATGAACGTGGTTGATGAAGGTGTACATTGAGAGCTAGGTTCTCCTCCTTCTGCAAGTAGGGGAACTCTTGGCACCCGACGTAAGCACAACATTCCATCTCGAGTGTGGCGTGGGAGCGCTCGAAGGTAGTGTAGTTATCGTGAGTTTCTTTGGCCATGCCAGGAAGCTTACGCTTGGAGCTAACCATCATAAGAGCCGAGAGCCTTGCATGACACCATGCCTCCCCGGATGCGGGTTGATGGCACGGTGACCATGATGAAGCGCTCTCAGATGCACCACGACAAAAGAGACGCGGATCGAAATAACTTGCGATGTAAGGGGTAACCTAATAAAAGAGAGAGAAGGGAAAAGGACGGAGGAATGCGGGCGACAATGGTAATAAGTTCTTGCAAAAAATATATAAAAATTATTACATGAGATACCCCTTGTGCCGTTGTGTCCAAATGTACAGGCAACAGGTGCCCAGACGACTATTGATGAATGCAAAATGCATACATGAATTTTGTCATTTATTAACATGAATTCCCACATATTTACAATATATATGATTATAATGTCATATTTTACATTGATTTATGGGGATTTACCGATGATCCCTTTTATTTGGTTTATAACTCTACAGAACAAGAAAACCTTGTTTTGTGTATTTTTCACTTTCAGACACCTATACAGAGTCAAATTGAGCTAGGATTTCAGTTGGGTCATTTTTTCATCAGGAGAAGCAGCATGGGCTTTTGGATCACACCTGGAGGGGCCTGAGTCCCAAAAGAGAGGTGGTGGACGCGCCCACCCTGCTAGGGTGCTCCACCCATGCTCTTTCGGTCGTCGATCGTCCAATTCGCTTATTTTTTTTCGCGAACCGACGTATCTTGACCTAAAAACCATTATTTATATATATACATATATGAACACCGAGGTTTGTCTGGAAGAGAGCGTCGTAGAAACACAGAAAGACGAAAAGAGAGGCTGCATCAGAGAAAATTGGAGGGGAAAACTCCGCCGGGTTTGTGCAGTAGCTTGATCTATTTCTCTCACGTTCTTCATGGTTCTTAGTGTCATATGAGCTACCCAACATGATTATGGTCATATATGTAATACCTATGTGGTGGATCTTTATTCTATGATATGATGCTATGAGATTTGACTATACTTTCTGTAAGATGTATTGATAGATGCATATTATGTACCCCGTTCTTAAGTATTGGTTTTGATCCAATTTGTATGCAAGAACATGTGTGGGGTGATGTGTGTGTTAGATGAAATAATATGGTTTTAGTGATTGGATAGTGATAACAAATTCATGATCTATTATGGCTTTGCTTTTCTTTTGCTATCTCACTAGGGATAAAATGAATGCATGTGCTATGGTCGTTACGTAACAAAAGTGATGATCTTGTTTGTTTAAGGAAGCATTTTTGATATTTAAACATCATTGCAAAATACTTATGACTATAATCTGTTAATTCTTAATACAAGATTGAAGTTTTTCCTGACTTTACCGCCTAAGAAATGGCTGAACAAGAGGCGGCTGAGAATGGGTCCCTTCCCAGTGAGCAACCAATTCCACCATCTACCGTCAATAGCACAACGCCTACGTTGGATGACCTCGAGAAATTGGAGTCATCCATCGTAACCCAAATGAAGGCTATGATGATGGAGATGATTGCTCCAAAATCAACCCCCACCGTAGATCCTAAGGCAAGTGTCGATGATCCCCCACCAAAAGCTAATCCATTTCCTCTTGTTGGTTTTGTCGCTCAATCGACAAATGACCCGAAAAAGGAAGGGCTTGGGGAGACCGGCACTTCATCAAAAGGGAAGGATGAGCCACCGGTTGCGGAACGTTTAGGGGGTAATCATGCGGTGCCACCACCAAGTGATTACACCATAAATGTTCCAATTCCTATGCCACATATTTTGTCTCATGGTTCACCACCGCTACTTGAATCCAATAGTTTTGAAAATTGGCAATTCTTAATGCGTTCTCATGTGCGCAACGCTTCCACCAAGCTTTGGCGCATCATCGAGGAGGGTTATTCACCACGAGACCCAAACAACTTGACAAGAAGAGAATTGGTGGATGACCAACTCAACGCCACCGCCATCAACATGATTCACATTGCCCTCACACCCAAGGACCACGCTCATATCCGCTCGCTCAAGACCGCCAAAGAAGCATGGGATAAACTCGACAAGCTCTTCCTCGGAAATGAGAGCATTCAAAGCTCTCGTTTCGATGAAGTGAACAATATGGCTGACAACTTCGTCATGAACGAAGGAGAATCGCCCGAAGAGATGTACCGGCGCCTCATCGCTCTTGCCGTACAAATGCAAGATCTTGGAGCAACTTTTGTGGATGACCATTGGATCAAGCTAAAGTTCTACAACGCTCTCCTCCCCTATGAGGAAGTCAAGTTGGCGGCCATCCGCCAAAATGCCTCCTTCCGCGCTATGACATCCGATGAAGTCCTTAGTGAAGTAATCGCTTTGGACATCTCCAAGAAGAATGCAGAGGATCTTGTTGCTCGCGCTCACAACACCCGCAAGCCCAACCTCGCTTTGAAGATGAAGGAGCATGAAGCTAGTGAAAGTGATGAGGATCCCATTGAGTGGGGTCCGGATGATCTCAAAACCAACTATCATGAACACATGGCCCTCGCCACAAAGAGCTTTTGGGATGGGAACAAGACTCGAAGCTCAAGACGAAGAAGATACTCGCCTCGTGATTCTCCAAGGAACTTCTCCAAGAGCCCAAGGGAGGGGAAAAGGGGGAGAACATGCTACAATTGCGGCGACAAAAGTCACTTTGTTGCGGATTGAATCTATGAGAGAAGGGAAGATAATGGTGGAAGGCTTGTCCGCAAGGATAAGTTCAAGTCCCTCTCCAAAGGATTCTCCAAGCTCTACCCCAAGTCCGGTGACGCCAAGGTCTCCTTCACCAAGAAGCCAAGAGCTTTCATTATCTGTGAGGAGTACTCCTCCGATGAAGGTGAGGAGCGTGAAGACAAGAACTCGAACAAGGAAGAAGAGGGAGTGGCCGCCATCGCCATCTCAACTCCCTCCATTTCCCTCTTCGACTTTCCTAATGAGAACCTCGTCACCAACAACTCCCGTTGCCTCATGGCAAAGGTATCTTCGGAGGTAGAATCCCCTTCCAAACTTACATCTTCCTCTAATGTCATATCTATTGATGATGCCACTAGTCTCACCATTAAGCGTGAGATTGTGGGTTTGGATGCTTTTCTCACTAACATGCAAGGGGATACCAAGACCCATGTTGAGGCCCTCGAGGCTCAACTTGGTGCGGCTCAAGACCTTATAGAGGAGAAGGAGAGGCTTGAGAGGGAGGCGACAAATGAGATTGCCTCTCTCACTCAAGCTCATGAGGAGGAGCAAAACTTGCGCATGTCTCTTGAAGCTAGTGTCATTACCCTCGAAGACTCCAACAACGCCATCATCTCCCAACTCACCAAGGACTGAGATCATGCTCCTGGATTGGTGGGTGAGCTCAAGAAGAAGAAGCTTCTTCTTGAGGATGACCACGAATTGTTACTCGAGGAAGTTGCAACCCTCACCAAGGACTTCAAATCCTTGGAGAGTAAGCATATGCTTCTCTCCGAGATGTGTGATCATCCTCAAGAGGAAATTCCCAGGGAGAAAAAGGATGAAGGCCTGACGTGGGCATTACCCTTCGGGTAACCGACATTGCCCTATCCCGTATTGTTTAGTTGGAGGCCCATGAAGGCACTTGGATGGCGCACCAGAAGATTCCTTGACGGGCAAGACAAAGAAGCGGCCGAACAAGGAAAGATTAGATTCAAAACTACTGTAAACCTAGTCGTACTCGGTTAGACCTCTTGAGACCTGGCCTCCTATATAAAGGCCAGAAGAGGGGCTGCCGAGGGACACGATCAATCTTAGCAATCTTAGCCACCAAAAGTCTAGAGCTAGGTCATCATAGCACTTAGCCTCTCGACGAGATCTCAGCCGAACTATTCGGCACCCCATTGTAACCCAATATCTTCATAATCAAGAACAGGACGAGGCAGGACGTAAGGGTTTTACCTCATCGAGGGCCCCGAACCTGGGTAAATCGCTCTCCCCGCTTGTCTGTGAACCGATGCCTCGTGTCAGCTTGCAGGATTCCGTCAACCTTAAGCCCCAATCGGAGGGCATTGCCGAGGAGTACCCTCGACAATTGGCGCCGTCTGTGGGAAGCCTGCCGGCACCAGGCAAGTCATTGGCAGTACCAGTCACGTCCACGGCGTTCTTACTCGAATCACCGACGCCAGCAGAACCAAGAGATTCAATCCACTGCGGGTCCTTCGAGTTCGTGCCGCACCGCGAAGCGCCTCACCTGATCCCTGTGGGATCATCTGGCGACATGGATGCTACTTTCGGTGGTGTCCACTTCATCATCGACTCCGGAGGTTTCCTTCGCCTCCCTAGGGCCGACGCATCCGGCCTGAAGGCCGCGGTTTCGGAAGGCGTTCCTCCAATGGCAACCCTGAAAGTTCCACCCAGGAGCATACGAGAGAGCAACCGAGGAAGTTTCGACGTCATGGCAGTGCGAAAGAAGAGACGAAGAGACTCGCTCCGCGAGGAGGAAGGACGAACAGCAGCTCACCTTCGTCAGTTCGAACAAGGATGCCACGACGCGTTATCAATCAAGGGTCGCACCCGTTCACCATATCTATCGGCTACCGAGCAGCTCGAGGCACCATGTTACCTCCATTCCTACATCGATCCGAAGGATGGTCGAGAGAAATCCAGCCACCTGTTAAGGAACTGTCGACATTTTCTGGAAATTCGGCAGTTCTGCGACGACCTCGCAGTCGAGGCCATGTCAAGAGTTCACGCAATGGAGAGAAGGGCAGGGTCCTACGAGTCATCCACCGAGAACCATACGTACCGGAACCATACGTACCGGCGAGGAGCGAGCGAGCATGTACCAACTAAGGTGTTTCCGCAACCATGTGGGAAGGTCAACATGATCCATAAAACCAGCTTTTCAAAGAGAGAAATCAAGAAGTTCTCCCGGGAAGTAAGATATGCAGAAGTTGCCATGGTCGATACACCAGATTTCATCGATTGGTCAGATCAGAATATCTCCTTCAGCAGAGCGGATCACCCGAAAGCTGTCCCGAGGCCTGGCCACGCGGCCCTTGTTCTCGAAGCACAGATTGGAGGGTACAATATGAGCAAAGTATTCATGGATGGAGGAAGTGGCTTGAACCTACTATTCACCAGCACAATGAGAGCAATGGGTTTAACAGTCGATATGCTAAGAGAGTCTGACACAGGGTTCCACGGCATTATACCGACTCGACCCGCTTATTCTCTTGGTAAAACATCATTGGATGTAGTATTCGGCACGCCCAACAATTTCAGGAAAGAGAAGATCGAGTTCGAAGTAGTCGACTGGGAGTCTCAGTATCACGCCATCCTCGGCAGGCCCACGTTTGCCAAATTCATGGCCGTACCTCATTATGCGTACCTAAAACTGAAGATGCCAGGCAACAACGGGACCCCAATAACCGTTCATGGAAGCTTTGCTCAATCGGACAACTGCGACAGGGAGTTCCAGAAGATCGCCTCGAAGTTTGGAGCCAAGGAAGAACTCAACGTGATCGACACCATTACAGATCACACGCAACCACCAGTCGACAATCGAAACGTAAGATCCGACGAGTTTGACGCTGCAAAGGAAGCCAAGAAGCTGCAGGTGCACCCCACTGACCCGAAGAAAACGGTCAATATGTCGGCTGACCTTACTGGCGCATAGGAAGGCGCGCTCATCGAGTTCCACCGTGAGCGCTGGGAGATATTTGCATGGGAACCATCCGACATGCCAGATATCCCCAGGGAACTCGCTGAGCACGCCCTTAATGTTGACCCGACAGCCAAACCGATACGATGCAGTCAATGCACCGATTTTCTGAACCAAAGAGGAGAGGAATTGGCGAAGAAATCAGTCGACTCCGTAAAGCAGGATTCATTCGGGAGCTCAAGGAAGCTGAGTGGGTGGCCAACCCTGTCATGGCGCCCAAAAAGGACACCACCGCTCTGCGCATGTGTATCGATTACACCAGCCTTAATAAACACTGTCCGAAAGACCACTTCCCGCTGCCTCGTATTGATCAGATAGTCGACTCCACAGCCGGATGCGATCGCCTCTCCTTCCTTGATGCATACTCCGGGTATAATCAGATCAAGCTGAAGAAAGAAGACCAGGAGCTAACCGCGTTCATCACCCCACACGGCGTTTTCTGTTACAACGTCATGACCTTCGGGTTGAAAACGCAGGAGCAACTTATCAACGTTGCATGCAGGCTTGCCTTGGAGAGCGGATTGGGAGGAACATCGAAGTCTACATCGACGATATCGTGGTGAAGACGAAGCACGCCGCCACTCTCATCGATGATTTGCGGGAAACTTTCGACAACCTAGACAAGTATAAAATCAAGTTGAATCCCAAAAAATGTTTCTTCGGAGTGCCAGGGGGACAAGTACTCGGGCACTTCATCTCAACCAGAGGGATTGAAGCCAACCCTTTGAAGATCAAAGCTATTCTCGACATGGAGCCGCCAAAGAATCTGCACCAAGTGCAGCAGTTGGCAGGACGATTAGCAGCGCTCAGTAGATTCATTGCCAAGCTAGGAGAGAAAGCTTTGCCCTTCTACAACTTGATGAAAAAGTCAGAAAAGTTCGAGTGGACAAAGGAGGCGCAGGAGTCCTTTGACAACCTGAAGAAAATCTTGTCGACGTCCCCAGTCCTTGTAACTCCGCGCGAGAAAGAAACGTTGCTTATGTACATAGCCGCAACAGCACAAGTCTTCAGCAGCGTTTTGGTTGTTGAGCGAGAAGAAGCAGGAAAAGTCCACGGTGTTCAGAGGCATGTTTATTACCTCAGTGAAGTACTCACACCCGCAAAGCAGAGATACCCTTATCATCAGAAGCTGGCATACACGGTATGGAAGTCGGCTCGCAAGCTGCGACATTATTTCACGAAGCATCCGATTGTCGTCGTAAGTGAAGCGCCATTGAAGAACATAATGACTAATCCAGAAGCCACGGGTCGAGTGTCCCAATGGGCCAACAAAATAGCGCCACACGACATAACTTACGTTAATCGAACGGCGATAAAATCCCAAGTCCTCCCAGATTTCGTGGCAGATTGGATCCAGTCACAGACACCAGCAGCACCCGACATGTCGGGATCATCGACAATGTATTTCGACGGGTCAAAACGGAGCACAGGCGCAGGAGCAGGGGTAATATTGATATCACCGCAGGGAGATAAGATGAAGTACATACTACGTATGAATTTTTCCCTGCCAACGAACAATGAAGCAGAATACGAAGCACTGATGCACGGAATGAAGATGGCGAAGGCATGCGGGGCAACTCGCCTAGAAATCTACGGAGACTCAAACTTGGTGGTGCAGCAGTCGATGAACTTATGTGACGCGGTCAGTGACAACATGATCGCCTATCGACAGTTGTATCAAAATATGGAAGCTAAGTTTGAAGGATGTGAGCTCAAACATATCGGCAGAGCCAGCAATGAGGAAGCCGACACCCTGGCGAATATCGGGTCCATGTGCTCCCCCATTCCAGACGGAGTGTTCTACGAGGTCATTGCTCAGCGATCGATAAAAGAGAAAACTTCGGCACCCTTAAAACCGTCGACTGATGAATCAGAGGCAAGCCAGCAACAAACTGTCGAAGAACCTTCGCCTCCATTAGCGGAGCAAATCCTCCTCCTCGAGCCATTATGGACCAAACCATTCCTAGCATACCTAACAAAGCAGGAGTTGCCAGAGGATGCTGTAGAAGCAAGACGAATCGTCAGACGGTCAAAAGCTTTCACTGTGGTAAATGGCGAACTTTACAAGCGTAGCATCTCGGGTATCCTCCAAAGGTGTATAGCCATTGATGATGGAAAAGCACTGTTGCACGAGATACACGAGGGAACTTGCGGACACCATGCAGGAAGTAGGGCCCTTGTGGCAAAAGCCTTCAGGGCAGGATTTTACTGGCCAACAGCGGCGTCGGATGCTCGAGATCTAGTCATGAAATGTGACCCCTGTCAGCGCTTTTCTCCAAAGCCGCTCGCCCCTGCGTCAGATCTAATGACAATACCCCTGGCATGGCCCTTTGCTCAGTGGGGACTTGACCAAGTTGGACCGCTGCCGAGGTCGTCGCTTGGAGGGCACACGTATTTACTGGTCGCAGTCGATAAGTTCACCAAGTGGATCGAGGCAGTACCCGTTCGAAACCAGAAAGCCGAAACAACAGTTCAGTTTTTCAGAGGAATAACTTGTCGATTTGGTATGCCCCATAGTATCGTCACAGACAATGGATCTAACTTTGATTCCAAGGAGTTTCGAAATTCTGTGATGACGGAGGAATCAAATTAAAGTTTGCTTCAGTAGCCCACCCACAGACCAACGGCCAGGTGGAAAGGATCAACGGTCTCATAGGGGATGGCCTCAAGAAACGCCTTACAGGTGCAGCTGGAGCCTGGGTCGAGGAGTTACCATCCGTACTCTAGAGTTTGCATACTACACCTAACAGGTCGACTCAGTACACCCCATTCTTCTTGGTGCATGGAGCCGAAGCAGTTCTACCAGCCGACGTTCGGTTTGAAGCTCCTCGGGTGATAGCATACACAGAATCCTCTTCCAACATCGCGCTGCAGGATGCTGTGGACCTCCTCGACGAGGCACGAGATATTGCCTTGGCAAGAACGACGGTATACCAACAGGCATTGAGAAATTATCACAGCTGACGAATGCGCAGTCGTAGCTTTAATGTCGGGGATATGGTACTTCGGCTGAAGCAAGAAAGACCCTTGAAACTTGAATCCCCATGGGAAGGACCATACATCGTCACTGAAGTGATACCAGGAGGAGCATATCAGCTCAAAAACCCAGCTTCAGGAAAAGACGTTGAGAATCCATGGAACATCGCACAGTTGCGACGGTTCTATACATAGGATACAATTGTTTTTAATTACTCAACAGCCCTTAAGGTTGCTTTTGCGCTATGAATAAAGTTCTAATCAGGTTTTCTACCTTTTTTCTTAATCCAGGCCCTATCACCCGAACATATCGTTTGGGGCCCCTACCATTGGCCCTTACTCCCATCGGAGCGCTGGCCTAAAAAATGCGCCTACACAGTGTCATTAATTAAATACTCTCAACGGGAGCTAAGATTAATGACACACAAAAACAATCAATCCAAGCCTCGAGAAAATATGCGAGTGCTGCAGTCGATGGTTACATTATCACAAAATAAGGCTCAAACCGGTGCACCGCGTGACGAAGCCAAGCGTCTAATTCCCTCGACTAAGTCGATGGGTCTCGCTCTTACAAAACTTACATATTGACTTCGCAATAACATTGCAAAATTCAACGAAGTCGTCGAGAGAGCAGGTTGAACTGATCACTCAGCCGCCCTCGACAATAAAATACCAATCAAACTAACATAGCGTGCAATTCACGCAGTAAATTTGTACAAAACAATCTTATGCAGGTACAAGGTTATTACATTCATGACTGGGCTCCTGGTTCCCTTGGGCCCTCAGATCCCTTTCAAGGCATGTCTCCCTCCGAGAGATAATGGTATATGCAGGACCTCTAGCAATATCATAATATTGGCCTAAACTCCTCTCGGTGTTCGCTACGGCTCTCAAGTCTAAAGATGGATGACATGCCAATACCGAAGCAAAGGTAAGTTCAGCACCAGCCAGAAGTTCTTTTCGCACCAGCTGTCGAATCCTCTCGGGAGACTTAAATCGGGTGAACAAGGCAGACAAAGTCTCGGGTGCCTGGTCCAGAGGAAACAAAGTCTTCCAAACCATCGTGAGATGGGCGTGGAATTTATCGAAGTAGTAATGCAGCTTCTCCACCCGATGCTCAAACTTCGCCATGATAACAGCCTTCGGACGCTGTGACCATAAATCGTGCTTCGGGTGAGCAACGTCAGTCATCGCCTCGACCTTCTCATGGATCTTCTTGTCCTCCTCAGGTTTATCTGAAGAAACGACTGAAAAGGAACGAATATAAGTTAAAAGGATATCCAAGCTACGTCAGGAATTAGAAGATGGGCTAACACTTACAGCCCAAACTTTCGGTAGCGACATGAAGACCATCGCGAGCGTATTGCTCAATAGCAGTTGCTATTTCCCCCTTTTTCTTCACCAACGCTTCCATCGCCCGAAGAGAAGTGATGTCTTTATTCAAACGAGATACTTGGTCACGTAAGCGGCGAACAAGGTCAGATTCATCGTTAGTTGAAGGATTTGGAAAAAGCTCGGCACGGGAAGAAGATGAAGGGATCTGCAGTACAATATTTGGTTCAGAACGACATTAACATAAAACTCCCATTGGGAGCGCCTGGCATATATATATATTACATTCAAAAGATTGTTCAAATTGGCAACAGAGCCGAAACAAAACAGGACTAAGTCAAATTGCAAGTGGTCTTATTTACAAGTCTTCAAGCAAGAGTTCAAGAAGGTGTTGATGATGAGCTAGGGGCAGCTTCAGGAGCGGGCTTGGCCTGTGCTTCATCTACCAACTTCAGGAGTTGATTGGCACAAGTTACTGCCGATCTTTTAAAGGGTTCAAGGTCGACTAAGTGGTTGTCATCATCCACAGGCAAAGCCTTAGATAACTTCTCCAAATCAGACCCCATCCCATGGAAAATTAGCAGCTGGAAAGTAAGAACCGTCCCATACAAGCGGGAACAGCGTTTCAATACCTCCAAAGGCTCGGAAGAATCGACAAGAAAAGCATCCGCCATCTCGCCAAGAGTCTTGTCCTGCTTCATCTTCGGGAAGATCATCGAGTATAGCCTCGACAATGCTCCTCTAGTCTTTTGCAGAAGTCCAAGGACTTGGACATTGGACTCAGCGGCGAGCGAAAGAGCGTCGGATGTAGAGTCCTCTCGAAGCTGATGGCGTCGAGTGACGGTTATATTGGCGGCCTCTGAAAGAAAGGCAGATCAGTAACAAGTAAGGAAATACCAAGAAAGAAACTATGTGTCGTGAATTTTACCCAATAAATCCTTGATGGATTCGCGGAGGACGCCTTCCTTTTTATCGGATGCAACCGCTGCCGCACGCCTGGCGTCCTGTTCATCCTTCATCTGCTGCTTCAGCTTCGACAGCTCCCCCTTGAGCAAGACATTCTCCTTCTTGGCGTCGGTGGCAAGCCTGTTGGCCTCCAGCACCTGATCAGCCGAAGATTTGACAGTCTTCCGAAGCTGGGCGTTTTCAACCTCTAGTCGGGTAAACTGCTCAGCGAAATCTATCACAGCATCGACTGTGGCATAAATCGGCTGCAGCAAGGGAAATCAAGAAGACTCAGTTGATACGAAGAAAACTCAGCAAAACAAGGTAGATTAAATACTTATGTGGTCACGAGCAGCCGATGAAGTAGGAGCATCGCCAGGAGGGATAACCTTCGACACTGGAATTTTTTCCACGGCAGTCCTTGTGGGTGGCATCGACTTGGCAGGAGAAGGGTTCGGCTCCTTAGCTAATGCCATTTTCTCGACAGATAATTTAGCCCTCTTTGCGAGAGGAACATGATCATCATCAGAGCTACTTGAGAAAAAAGAATGATTAGCATACAAAGTGACAAAGGTCAAATTACGAAGGAGTAAAGATGCTCACAGTTCCAGGTCATCTTCGGCAGCAAAGAAGCCTGACGGCCCCTTGTCGGAAAAAGAAGGCAGAGAAGCTCCAACGGCATCATTATCTTGTTCACTGGGACTTGATTCAGCCGTTGTGATAAAATCCTCGTCTATCTGCAAACGACGTTTGCTCCTGGTGAAAGCGGCCTCCTCGGCAGTATCGTCCTCTTGGACATCGCTGTCCTCAAAGACCTGCTGGACGTCCTCGGTCTCTTCAGAATCATCGTCGTCGTCCTCTAGTTCTACACCGCTTTCCAGTGTAGGAGGATAGCATCGAACGACGGAGGAGGCCTATCAAGGAATAAAAAGGGGAAGATTGTAAAGCACAACGAAGAAAGAAGAAATAAAAGCAAGCAGGGAGCGGCAAAAGGTTACCTCAGTCGGAAGATGGTCGAAATCATAAGGAGAACGAGCCGATGTCAGAACACTATTATCCTTCATACTGAGGCACGTCAAGCGGCGAACCTCGTCTCGAAGTTCGTCTGCCGACAGGTCGGCAGAGCAGGCCCGAACTCTTGTTGTGATGAGCTCCTAGATCAAGTTTGCTCCTTGAGAAGACATAATGCAATGCTCTTGGAAGTCAACTCCCTCCAAGAACAAGCCTTGGACGAGTACTATCGCTTGAGCAAGGAGAAGGTGCCATGTTGCAATCATGAAAAAGAAATTGCCGCTCTAGAGATGCACAAGCGCTTGCTCTTGAGGAAGAACTATCTCCAAGAAGAAGCATTGTTGGAACATTTCCGGGTGAACAAGGAGAAGGAGAT
Organism: Lolium rigidum; assembly: GCF_022539505.1. Classification (NCBI taxonomy): domain Eukaryota; kingdom Viridiplantae; phylum Streptophyta; class Magnoliopsida; order Poales; family Poaceae; genus Lolium; species Lolium rigidum. The sequence continues at coordinate 80,739,147 of NC_061509.1, read as the reverse complement.
CCAAGTGTTTGACATTACTCACCCTCACCCCGATCATGAAGATGAAGTCAATTGTTTGAAGGCCAAAATTGAAAGACTCCAAATCCAAGCCCACTCATTGAAGAAAAAAGATGGAGCCAATAAGGGCTCTTGCAATGAAGGAGGAGTGGCTACCAAGCCAAAGAGAAAGAGAAGAAGGAGGACCAAGAAGAAGAAGAGCAACAAGAACATGGGGATCACCCGTGAGGAAGGTGACTCTAACCCAAGGAGGGGTGGAGTTCCCGATCTCACCACAAGGGGCTACGCCGGTGCCAACAACCCTTCTCATGTTCTTTTTGTTGATTACCATGGACATATTCGTGCTCGCTTTATTGGTCCTCAAGAGGACAATGTTGATTGGACTATTTGGGTTCCCAAACCCCTTGTTACTAACATGATAGGACCCATTGAAAAATGGGTACCCAAATCCAAGACTTGATTCCTTGTAGGACTATGCTTCCGGTGGTGCTAAATGGGTGGTTGATAGTGGAGCCACAAGTCATATGACGAGAAGCAAGGAAATTGTTGTTGACCTTGAGCCATCTCACTCTACTGTTTCTTATGGCGACAACACAAGCTCAAAGGTATTGGGTCTCGGCAAGGTGGTGGTAACACCCGACATCTCACTTGTGAATGCCCTCCTTGTCGAGACTCTTGGTTACAATCTACTTTCCGTTCATCAAATTGCACGTATGGGTCTTTGTACCTTTTTCGATGAACATATGGTGGTCCTCTTGTGGAGCAAGACACTCTGTGTAGCCTTTGTTGGATATGTGGAGAGCGGGTTGTATGTTGTTGACTTCTCCGGAAAGACGACATCTTCCGCTCTTTACCTATTCGCTAAAGGTGACAAGGGTTGGTTATGGCATCGCCGACTAGCCCATGTCAACATGAGTACTTTGCAAAGTCTCCACAAGGGAGGCCACATTCTCGGACTAAAAGAAGATGTTTCCTTTTGCAAAGATCGTGTTTGTAGGGCTTGCGTACAAGGAAAAAATGCATGGAGCTCCTCACAAGTCCAAGACAACCATCTCTACCACAAGGTGCTTGGAGCTCCTACATGTTGATCTCTTCGGTCCACCGTCTCATGAAAGTCTTGTAGGGAAGAAGTATTGTCTCGTCATTGTTGATGGATATTCAAGTCATTTTTGGGTATTCTTCTTCAAGTACAAGAGTGAGACTCAACGGACCATGATGGAGTTTGCCAACCAAGTTCAACGCAAGTACGACACCACGATCCTCGCAATTAGGAGCGACAATGGAACGGAGTTCAAGAACTACACCTTGGATGACTTCCTCGGTGAAGAAGGAATCCAACATCAATACTCCTCGCCATATACTCCCCAACAAAATGGGGTCGCCGAAAGGAAGAATAAAACCTTGATTGAAGCCGCCCGAACAATGATGATGGAGTAAAAGTCCAACTATAACTTTTGGGCGGAAGCTATCTCTACCGCGTGCCATGCTACTAATCACCTCTACTTTCGCAAGGTTCTAGAGAAGACACCATATGAGACCCTTACCGGTAAGAAGCCCAATGTTTCATACTTCAAGAATGCTATGTGCTTGTCAAGGACACACAGCTATCCAAGTTTGATTCAAGAGCACAAGAAGGGATCTTTGTTGGCTATGCAACAGATACTCACGCCTATAGAGTCTTCAACAAGTCAAATGGGCGAGTTGTGGAATCTTGTGATGTGACATTCGATGAAGATGATAGATCTTTGGAGGAGCGAAGTGCTTCTTGTGAGAAAGGAGATGCAATTCCCCCGGATGCCATAGGAAGGATGGGTGTTGGCATTCGCCGACCTCAAGAGCTACCTTCTATGAGTACCGGGGAAGGACCAAGTTCCAACCAAGTGGAGCCATCTACACCACAAGGCCAAGCTTCTTCCATTGATCAAACAAGTGCAAGCCAACCACTACAACAACCTCAAGTTCGACAGCAACAACAACAACAACCGCAAGCTCTTCTACAACAACAACCACCACCAAGTGATCAAGGCCAAGCTTCAAGTTCTACACCAGATGGCTCGGGGACAAATGTTCCGAATAATACTTTTCCCAATTCCTCCGAGTCATCCGACTCCCATGATGATGATGATGATGCCCCCTACAACAACAATGGTGGTCAAGGCGAGGACCCAAACCACGATGAAAATCAAGAGGCCCCACAAGAACCTATTCAAATGGCCGATACTCGCCGTGAAGACACTACTACAAGACATTTGTGCCTCAAGTCTCATTCCTTGCGCAATGTCATTGGAGATCTAAAGAGCAAGGTCACTACCCGGAGGCAACTAGCAAACTTTTGTTTGAGATGTCAATGATGGGGGAACTCAAGTACTTCCTTGGATTCGAGATCAAGCAAATGCGACAAGGCACCTTCATCAATCAAGGAAAGTATCTTCAAGACATGCTCAAGCGCTTCGATATGAAGGGGGGCAACGGTATAGGAACCCCAATACACTTAAAGTGCCAACTCTCCCTTGATGAGACCGGCAAGGCAGTGGACCCCAAGCTCTACCGTTCGATGATAGGTTCGCTTCTTTACCTTTGTGCTTCTCGTCCGGACATTATGTTGAGTGTTGGTATGTGCGCACTGTTTCAAGCGAATCCGAAGGAAAGCCACATCATGGCGGTGAAGAGGATCTTTCGATATTTAGTTGATACCCCAAATTTCGGAATATGGTACCCAAGGGACACAGACTTCTCATTCGTTGGCTTCACCGACTCCGATTGGGCGGGAGACAAGGTTGATAGGAAGTCTACATCCGGAGCTTGTCACTTTCTTGGAGATCTTTGGTGTGTTGTTCCTCGAAGAAGCAAAATTGTGTTTTCATCTCTACCGCGGAAGCCGAGTATGTTGCCACGGCGAGTAGTTGTGCTCAAATCTTATGGATGAGGCAAACCTTGCGGGATTATGGACTTGAGTATAGCAAGGTCCCTCTTTTGTGTGACAATGAGAGCGCCATCAAAATCGCCTACAATCCGGTTCTCCATGGCAAGACGAAGCACATTGAGATAAGGAATCACTTCATTCGGGATCGCGTTGCTCGCGGAGATATTGTCCTATCCTTCATTGGCACCAAGGAGCAATTGGCAGACATCTTCACAAAGCCCTTGGATGAGAAGCGTTTCATTGAGTTGAGGCATGAGCTAAATATCATGGATCAGTCGATCTTCGCTTGACCGTCGTGCGCACATACCACTCTTTAGCTATATATCTTGATGGAAAGCATGCATGAACATAGGTGGAGTGCGGTTTAAACTTATTGATCTATCCCTCCCCCCATAATGCATAAAGAAACCCAAAACATTCTCTATTTGTCAACTAAGTGATGTTGAGTCTTAGTCGTGAGTCCTAGATACATCTACACGACCTCACACTATTATACTATTACACGGTGGCCTCGGCCACCAACCTCCTCCTTGAGGAGTTTTTGGTTCTCTTTGGTTCTTTTTTATTTTCTTTGATCTTTTTTTGTTTTCTTTCCCATTTGCTTTTGGTTTTTGTTTCTCCATGTTCTTTGTGGGAGATTCACCTAAGCTTGGCTTTTCATGTTGATTCTTGCAAGCTTGTTTAAGTAGTACCTTAACAGTTTCTCCGTATATCCTAAGCCAATACCCACCTCTTGAGCCATTTCTGTCTAAAAGCACAAGCCTACAACATAATCTGGGATTTTTTGAGATTTGGAGCCTGGTACTAGCGGTCCTCAGGCTGGTACTACCGCCCCGGTGCAGTGTCCTGACGACTGTCAGGATTTTGCCCTAGAGCGGTACCACCGTCCGAGGTACCGGGTAAGTACCGGAAAGCGGTACTACCGCTCATGCAAGCGGTACTACCGCTTTCGGATTTGACTTAAGGTACCAGGTGGGGATGGATCCAAACAGATCCATCACTTTCCCCCACCCAACTCAAGTCAACGACGACTCCAAGCTCGAAGAACCCGAGGAGACCGGCCCCGATCTCCTCCTCCGACCATCCCGGTCAAATCTCCTCCGTGGAGAAGCTTTCCCACCTCCTTCTCCATCATGTCCTCCGGTATGAGCTCGAACCTCTCTCTCTAGGGTTTGTTGGATTCCCTAGATGCATAGGTTAGGGTTTGTTGGAGTTTTTGGTGAAGAATCATCCTAGAAAGCTTTTCCATGTAGAGGGATACTAGCTAGCAACACTATGTGAAACTTTGTGCCTCTATGCCATGAATCTCGACCTAGATCTAGTGGTGTTGTTCTCGAGCGGTAGTACCGGTCATTCGTGACCGGTACTACTGGTTCAAGCGGTACTACCGGGCTACATGCAGTTTCACTTTTGTTGCTTGTTAGTCTCCTTTTGCGTTGCAATTCCGAGGCTTGTGCACTTATCCCCTATTCCTCCTACAACCTATGCTGTTCACAGGTCCATCCAAGTACCGTGGCGGCGCCAAGGTCAAGACTCCTTCTCGTCGTCACCGAGAGCAAGACAAGCAAGAGGAGATTGTCTCTCCAAGGACCACCAAGCGTCAAAGGGTAGCAGCAGCAGCAGCTAGCAAGAGGACCACCTCGGGTCCCCAAAAACCTATGAGTGGACTCAAGAAATCCCAATTCTTGGAGGTGAGGGGTGCCAACCCCTATTTGGTACCAAGGAACCCTCGTCTATGCCCCAACAACTTCTTCTACCCCGCCAATCAAGAGAGGATCTACAATGAAGTCTATGGGGCCAAGGAGTTCAATTGTTGCCCCCAATTATCTATCAACATGGACAAGCTCCGCTCTACGCCCGAATACTTTGGGGAGGCTCTTGAGATATGCGAAGAAAAAGGACTTGTCCCCTTGATGACCTTCACCCACAACTACTCCAAGGAGGTGATATGTCAATTCTATGCCACCGCGGTGTTTCTCCAAGAAGAGTCCGGTGCCCGCTCTATCAAGTGGGATGAAGCCGGCCGTGGAGACCTCCTAGAACAATGCTACCCCATCACTATCACAAGAAGCACAACCCCGCTGTCAAGAATCACCCTCTCCCAAGGTATGGCAAGAATGCCCCCAAGGACAAGGAGGAGGAGGCCGATAGCGATGACTCTTACTTTGTGCCCAACTCCGTCAAGACCAAAGGCCTCTTCACCAAGCTCACTGCTCGCCTCAAGAAGTCCTTTTGCTTCAAGGAGGACCTCCAAGACAAGATGTACCAAGTCCACCATGACAACAAGAAGATTCGTCAATGTCAAACGACGATGATGAAACACATGGGTCTCCCTGTCTCCGAGGGCTCCGAGGACAACATCACACCTCCCGGTGAGTGGAATTCCAAGCACACTTGGTCGATCTCCGAGGACTCCATCCCCGAGCGCCTCATTCGCCCCTCTCCACCACCTCATGGTAAGGGCCAAGTTGAAGACGAAGACAATGATGAGGAGGATGATGACGAGGAAATGCAAGGTGATGATGAGGAGGACGATGAGGAGGATGAGGAGGATGAAGATGGGGATGATGACGACGAGTGATCTCCTTGGGACGTTAGCATGCTTCCTCTCCCTTTTTCGTGTTCTGATGCCAAAGGGGGAGAAGTTGATCTATTTAGGATGGGTATTTGCATGGGGATGCCAAGGCTTGGCGTTTCTTTTTTTGGTTCTTTGGCCTTGGCATCATGTTTTTCCCCTAGTTATTCGAGAACTTATTCGTATGCTTGCTACTATATTCGTGGATCTCCCCGGTTTGTAATAAGACCTATTCGTGGTAGCCTTTATTTGTCTTCGTTGTTTATCTATTGTTGGATACACCAATTCTATGGAGGCATTTATTGGGAGTTTGAGTTTTCTCACGGCAAAGGTATGACAAATCCACCCAAAGCTCTATGCATTATCACGTGTTGCCTCCATAGTGTGCATATGCTATATGAATATCACTACAAGAGAACTGGCCCGTAGAGACACTATTTTGGTCCCATAGAGACACTTATTTTGTCTCTACATAGTTTTAGGGACATTGTCCACAATATCACAAAAGTGTCACTAAGTGCAGTGTGTCTTAGACCGTAGAGTCACTTTGCAAAATGTCAATATATAACATAGGGTCACCTTGTAGAGACACCAAGTTGTGTATTTACACATATATAGGCACTTCAAAGATACACTTGGAATATGCGTGTACACGTATAGAGGCATTTTCATACCGCATTTTAACTTGTCTCTAAAATTATAGATACTTTTTGTTGTGACAATTTATCCATCTCTAAAATGTAGAGACATTTTAATGAGGCATTTATTTAGTCTCTAGAAATATATAAAGACATTGCGTAGAGACATTCGTATTGTCCATTTTAATAATGTAGAGACACTTGTTATGGCGTTATATTATGTCTGCGTAAATATAAAGGCATTGCGTAGAGACATTCATAATGTCTCTTTCGATAATGTAGAGGCATTTGTTATGGCATCTTATTAAGTCTCCATAAATATAAAGGCATTGCGTAGAGACACTCATAATGTCCCTTTCAATAATGTAGAGGCACTTGTTATGGCATTTTAATCTTATCCTGAGATATATAGTCCATGTAGAGGCATTTTGGCATGTCTGAAAAGCAATATCATATAGGAGTTCTCTTGCGTCATCCTCAGATACTCTACAATGTATCATTGCAGTATGTTTTCTCTCTCAAAAATAGGAAGTATCAAAATTCACTAGAAACATAATACACATTTATACCAAATATATTACAACACATGAACAAAATACAACTGAGTACACATTTGATAATTTCAGTATAAATATACTGAGGGTTCAATGATTGATTAAAGAAACACAAATATTGAACTTAAAAACAGACCACGACACCTAAGTGTGAGCGCTAGATGTTCATGAAAGAAAAAACAGAAAACTAAACATGTTCAGAGCACGAGATAACCTCCCCTTGCTAGGCAACATCACACGAAAAACTAAATAGCATAGTATTTAAAATAATACACACTGCTCTTCCGCTCTTGTGAAATGATCAGCACTTCGAGTTCCCCTGATCTCTTGTCACACTGCAATCACCAAACCAATGTAAGTATAGTCTAAAGAACAAATTGCTGATATAGATTGTTGTGTTGCTCCTATCACAAGTGAAAAAAACAAACAGATTACCTTTGTGAAATTTACTTGCATTGCAAGATCAGAAGACATGCTGCCTTAGTTTGAAACATCTTTTACTCTCTTAACCTACAAAATGAATAGTTGTCCTTGAGACACTTGATACGCACATACATCGATTTCTTTGCGAATAAGCAGTTATGATTTAATTACAAGTAATATTAATTAAAATGCATTAATTCAACTTACATGAGTAGATGGCCAAGCAATGCAATGACCAATAGCATCGTCTACAGTTTGGATATCTTCAAATGGTCGAGGCAGTTCTTCACATCCAAGTTTACTAACATTTAGAACACTGATTGCCCAAAATGAGTCACCCAATGTATCCCCTTGAACCATATATTTGCTATCTCTACTTTTTAAGATTCCTTTACCAACCACCAAGCCTTTAGTTCTTGGGGCCAATGAGAGCAAGATGACAATTTTTTGTTTCTACAAATAAACAGAAAAATTAATTTATATCAGGATGTGACTTATCTCTAAAATGTAAGGATACATCAAATTCGTGTACTTTGTCTGTTTAGATAATGAAGCAATCTAAAAGTTACAAAATGTTCATGATCATAACCCTGTGCAACGATCAAACCTAGAGAATATAAGTGCACCGCAACATGACCATAAACATATGCAACGATTGAACTAAATTGTTTTTCTGTGTTGGCTATTGCTACACATAGGTAGCTAAATATTTTACAGTGCAAACGACAAAAAAAATACTTGGCATAGTCTATCAAGAGGCGAAAGGCAGGGATCGTAATAAGAAGGCACCTCAAGAACATAGCATGGCACAAGCCCAAGTTTCAGGGGTGCAAATCTAAACAAATAACTGGGAAGTAAATATGATGCTAAAGTATTATTTTGCACACATAAATAGGTAAGTATGGTTATGTACCATTTCTAAAGCCATCCTGGACACACGGCTGTAAAAGTCTAACAATGGAGTGGATGCATGCATAATTACACATAGGGCAAGGTGGATAAGTAATTTTTTACTATGATCTGCAAGCTATGGTTGTTGCAGAGGATAGAAACATGACAAAGACAGGATGCAGTGGACAGATGTTGTAAAACGAGCATTGTGGTTGGGTTATCTATCCAAAGAAAGTTCAGCTCCTAACTAATAATGACATGGATCGATACAATACTATGGAGACAAAAATCAGGTGTGTGCACATAAATCGCTCGACTCGCTATCGCTTCTTTAGACCCTTAGGTGGGGTGGCTGCCACACATTGAATATGAATTAAGTTGAGTGACTTATAAAACTACTTCATAGCGTGTTCAAGTTCTAATAATTAGGCCATCTGTACTGGTATGTAGTACGATGCAAGTCCTCCCTTAAAGCTTCCACCAAGATTTTTGTAGAGCATGGGTATCTAACTAGTTCATGTAAAGTAGCAGTTTGCCCATAGGAATGTAGTGTTTTTGCATATTCTTTAGCTGCCTATGGTGTGTATGGGGAATAAAAGCTATCACATATGGCATGATCTGTTTCCAAGTTATGTAAAAGACCATGTCGCTAGAATTATGTCCATCTCGCCTAGTTAATGGTATACAATGTGTTAAAACTGCTAAATGTAATGATTATTATACCTTTCGTGCAGTCTTATGTTTTGGTACTTCCTTTATTGTGGATGTGGATGCCTATAGTAGACCAAACAAAATGAAAACAATAAAACAAGATTAGGTTATGCATAATAACATGATGGCAAATACATATGAAAACTTGTGAAAATAATTCCATAAAGCACCTTCACTGATCTTTGTTCATGTGGTGAGGATGAATTCTGGAAATGTTCTGTATCTTTAGCAGCACGCACACGCTGCATTATCAATCAAAAATGCTTAGTAGGTTAGCCATTCCAAAGCATACAGTGTAATGAACCTACTTCCGCAGACATGTTCAGTGAGGAAGAATAATGTCCAAGCCAGAAAATATAATGATGTAGTGGATATAGCAGTACTATGAACTTACTAACAGAGAGTACATTAAAAGTGTATTTTACTAAAATCCAAATGACGAAAGGACAACCAGCAATACAACCTTTGTATTTTTTGTTGGAAGTTTGAACAGCTTCATTGGATTTAGCAGTCTCATTAACACTATGTTGGATAACATTGTTGAGTCTTTTCGAAACGCTCGCCTATGGGAGAAACATGATAAAAATAGTTTAAAATCAATGTTTTTTATTTCATTGAAAGAAGCATATATATTCATACAATACAAGATGTAGAATCTCCAAAAAAAAGGATACATATACCGGATGTGAAGTTTCTTCCGGTGATTCCTTCCTTGTGGGTGCCTACAATTTTGAGAAAAATGCAGTGGGGAATGATTTATGAAGTATTTGGTGAGGTACACCAAATAAGTTAGAACAACAATCCTAGAAGAAGTTGAGAATAGCGCACCTCCTCAGTCTTAGTGCTTGGTCTGAATCTTCTCTCCAGTCGGCAGCTCGAAATCACTGACCTTTCATACCCCAATGTTCCTTAATTAACTTTTCTTTAGTATAAATTTTAATGTAAAGTATGATGTCAAAGTGGCAGTTTTAGATAAATTCATCTCTTGAAGTTAAGCATCATGGAGGTGATCTTGGAGACAGAGTATGTTTCAGTACTCATCTTACAGACACGAGTATGTTTCCTGTAGTCAGATTTGGTTTCTATCATTTATATATTTGTTTGTTGTGGTAGTATTTTTATGGTTTTCAAAGAGTCAAGTTAGTACAGATGTACCCAATTTATTGCTAGGGTTATATAAATCTTGCCAACTCAGTTTTCCAAGTATAATTTAGTCAAATGGAGTATCTAGATTTCTTGGCTTTTAGAATTGCGTAAGGTCTTGTAGAGTAAAGGAGGATACGCATGACACACCGCACTCACGCCATCATGCACTCGCAATATGCATAACATTTGTAACTTTGTTTTGCGGGTAAACTTCTTACTTCTAAGAAATTTAGTTATGTATGTCTAACTTTCCTAGCACTGATATACCAAATGATTGATTGAGGAATTATATGGTTTTGCAGATTTAACACCAGGAACGTTGCCTTCACTCTTCAGTTGTTTTCCAAGACCATGCAGGAGAGTTGCAATATATACTAGAGAAAGTACTAGTTTGATGAGTTCATGCATACTGTAGATTAAACAATGAGGTGTAGTGGTTCATGTGAGGGCCTTTTGATCCCTATCCATGACAAAATCTGGGTGAAAATTTCAGCAGAGAAACATCAAATCTGGGTAAAAATTTCAGGAGAGAAACATCGCGAGTGATGGCTAAGTGAATCAGGTAAATTACCTTTACTGGATCCTTGCTGTGCCAGATCGCCAAGATCACGTGCATCAGGGCCTTACCAAGTTGTGTAAGCACGATCATGCCATCAGGTGTGGCACAGGTCTGGTAGAACTAGATGCCGACGAAGGGGCTTATAGATAAGGACTGTCTGAAAACGCTGGAGTCGGGGTTTGTTACGACTTAGGCCGTGTTCGGTAACCCTCCAGATTCGCTCAACTCCCTGGATCCCGCTTCAGCTAGCGACTCTGGCGTCTGGCATGGAGCACAAAACGTTCCACTCCACGCTTTGGCTGGGCCGGAAGCCTGTTTCTACTGGGCCAGCCTGCTTCTGACATGTTTAGATTTTTTTTTGTTTACCTCGGTGCTGCTCCGCCGCGGATTTCCGGGAAGCTGAGAGCTGGAGAGTTGCCGAACACGTCCTTACGATGGCCAAGTTTGTTGAACTAGGCTGTTTGACTGAGTAAAAGCTTCAGGGATTGTATGGCCAGCCTCCTCTGTATGCGTCACTTCCTGTCTCAAAAAAAAAAAAATCATTTGGGCAAAAATTTAACATTCAGTTTTCATTCGAGTGTCTTTATATTTTTTAAGATTACCGGTAGACAAATTACAAGACATTAAAATGACGTCGATAACTCACTCAATTAAGAATCAACTAATTCTCAATCTTTGTAAAAAAAATCTCAGTCTTCCGTAAAAAAACTAATTCTCGTGTGTTCACTATGTTGTAATAGTTTGTCCATCTAGTGGAAAAAAATGTACCATTAGTACTAAATCCTCCACAATTATTATGGATCGAAGGGAGTAATATCTAAATATTAATAAAGTCTAGTTTTATAAATTTATCCATGGAAATCTACAAAATATTCATCGAGTTGTAATAATTTCTTCATCAAGTGCAAACAAGTAGTCTTTATAATTGCGTTCGAAAAATTGTGAAATCTTGCACCGAGCTCAAAGTCCTGTGAAATCTTACACTGAGCTCAAAGTCTGATTGTTGATTCTCGACATTGACTAGAAACTAAGAAATTATTGTACCGCTGAGTATTAGCAATAACATATATATACAAATATGCATATTTACTTCTAAAATATCAAACTTTTTAATCAACTATATTTTTAAAATCTGTGATAGGGTACTTCAAAAGATAGTGCCAACATGATATTTTTTTTTAAGGGCTCTTGGCTCCTAACGCATATATGATGTCTAATTCTTCACTTGCCTTTTAAGGATCTATTAAGACCACTACTTGTCAACCAGATAGCTAGAGAGTTGTCTCTTGTGTTAATTCTTTGTCTCTTTCAATGTATTTACATAGCACAACTAAGAGATATTTCGGTAGTGCCTCTATGGAGTAGTGGCTACCATGTTAAGGCATTCTCTAAAATGTCTTCTATAGTGTCTGTACATAATTGCTAAGAGACACCATAGGTAGTGTCTCTACGGACATGTCTCTATACTTAAGGCATTTGCTAAATGTCTCATTTAATGTGTTCACATAATTGATAAGAGGCATAACCTGGAGTGCCTCTACGAATACGTCTCTACTGTTAAGACATTTTTTGAAATGTCTTTTTTAATGTATTTACAAAACTGTTAAGAGGCATAACATGGAGTGCCTCTACGGATACGTCTCTACTGCTAAGGCATTCTCTAAAATGTCTCTTTTAATGTCTTTACATAAGTGATAAGATACATAATACAAAGTGTCTTCATGAATACGTCTCTACTGTTAAGACACTCCCTACAACGCCTCTCATAGTGTCTTTACATAGTGATTGGATAAGTTATTAAGAGACATAATAGACAGTGTCTCTACAACATGTTTTTCTTGTAGTGTATGTCATTTATCCTTGTTGCATATGTGCGTGGTTTGTAGGATCTAGGGGGAGTTATTCCTCTAGAATGTGTGTATGTGTATTCAAATGCATATTCCAATTATGCACATGTCTAGGGGGAGCTCCGTCTAGCTTCTGCAAATCTAGAACCTTATCATAATATCTTATGCTATATTGCAAATTCTTGTGTTGTCATCAAACAACAAAAAGGGGGAGATTGAAGGAGCAAGGTCTATATCCCGTGTTTTGTGTGTTTGATAACAACACTTGAATGAATTTAACCGTGTGCATAGATTGTCTTTGATAAATTTGCAGGTGCACGGTACCCTCGCTGAACACTTCATGATCGGAAGACTGAAGCGTAGCTTATAGGTTTTCTGGTTTTGTGTGTGTGTCGCGAGGTGACGTGGTTGGAGAGGGAAAGAGAAAACTGCAGATTTTGCTTGACCGGTACTACCGGTACCAGGAGCGGTAGTACCGCTACCCTACTGGTACCGCCCTGAGGTACCGCTCTGGGTGTTATGCTAAAAAGTCCCACATAGTGTGTTACGGTACCTCTACGGTACCATGAGCGGAAGTACCACTTGCAAGCGGTAGTACCGCCTTGGTACCGCTTAGGTACCGTAACACAAGTTACGACACTACCGCGTTGGTACCGCTGAGGTACCGCGTGGAGTCCGGGGCTCGGAGAGGCCCTAGCGGTACCGTCAGCGGTACCGCTAGCGGCACTACTGCTTTGAGCCCACGTGGTGAATATGTGGGGAAATTTCAAACCCAGAGCGGTACCACCGACCGGTTGTGCGGGATCTACACATAACAGTTGGATTTGGAGGGACCTATAAAAGGGACCCTTCTTCCCCAGCTCGATTTTATCTCGTCTCCTTCTCTCTCGTCCATTGTTGCTGAGCTCAAACCTTGAGGATCTCCCCACCTACCCAACCAATCTTGCTCAAACTTTGTGGAGTGGTGGAGGAGGCCCCAATCTATAGTTCTACTAAGAGAGAAGTCACCAATACCAGCTAGTCCTTAGTGGATCTTGGAGTTAGGGTTCCTATGGTGGGATCTTGGAGGAAGTGCTCCTATGGAGGCTAGCTTGGAGTTGTGCTAGCCCCATAGGGTGTTGGGAGCCTTCGGTGTTTGTGGAGCTCGCCCCAACCTTGTGAAGGAACCGCCGCCTCGACCGACTACTTAGTGGAGAAGGAGAAGCTCCTTCGTGGGGCTTTCTCGAGGAATAGGGTGAGACCTTCCTTCGTGGTGTGGCCGTCTAGCCTTCGTGGCTAGCACCTCCTCAGAGCCTGCCCTCCCCTGCTGCGCCGCCTGGAGGGAGAGCTCGACGGCGCGGCGAATCTGCGCCCCTTCGCGGGCACGGGCGTCGTCCTGGAGCTTCTTCTCCGACTCGAAGGACTCGACGAGCGCTTGTTGCTGATACGCCACCTCGTCCGGGTGCGGCCCGTCGTCGTTGGACCACTCGAAGTCGTCGTCGTCATCCTTCTCCGCCTCGTCCTCCTCCTCCTCCATTTGCGCCTCCAGTTGCGCCGCCAACGCGTTGGCCTCCACAGCCAACACATCCGCCCACGCCCCCTAGGTCGCGTCCATTGCCGCCAGTGCCGCCTCCCGCCGCTGACGCTCCTCCGCCGCATGCTGCTGACGCTCCACCGCCTCCCGCCGCCGCCGCTCGATCGCCTCCCGCCGTTCATGGTACTGGAGTTCCCTCTCCATGCGCTGGCGCTGCCGCTCCGCACACCACCGCTCGGCTATCTCCTCCGTCCGGCGCCGCCACGCCTCTTCCGCTGTGGCGGCGTCGAACGCCGCAATGGTGTCCGCCAGTGCCGCCTCCTCCCATGTCGCGTTCTCCTCAGTTGTGGGTCTCCCGCTGCTGACGCTGCCGCCTCACGCAGCTGATGCTCCCATTGCTCGATTGCCTCCCGCTGATGTCGCCGCTCTGCACGCCAAAGCTCTGCCCGGCGCTGCCGCGACTCTTCCTCTGTGGCGGCGTCGATGTCGAACTGCGAGTCCGGTGGTGGAGACATCGGTGGAGGGAACTGGCCGGCGCCGGGGCGGTTCATCATTGCGCAGTGGTGTTCGAGCGACGAGGGTTGTGCTTGTGGCGGAGAAAGGGGTGCCAGCGGCTGTGGTGGCTGCCATTGAGCCGGGGGGGGCGCTTTTATAGACGCTGGCGGCGGGAAGAAAGCGCGGGAACGCGCGGTGGCGTGCGAACGACAACGATGCGTGGAGGCTGCACATCACTGACGAGACGTCTCGCCTGCCCCTCCGTCGCTATTAAGGCAAAGCTGCGACGCTCCGGTCCTGTGTCACTGCGCGCCAATAACTTCCGTCGCGAGGTAGGCGACAGTTAGGTCCAAACTTGAATGTGCCGCTGACGTGTCGATCCCGCCACGCCTCGCCTCGCTTTTCGTTGTGTCCGGAGTGCCCGGAGGGTCCTCTATGAGGCGGGGACGGGCTCGGGGTCGGACACCGATCGGGCCGCGCCGAACAAAAAGAGGGTTTAGGGATACGATTGGACACGTTTTTTATCCCAAATTCTTTAGGGGACGGTTTGAGGACAAGCGACCGGAGATGCTCTAAAAATGATTATTTTCATTTGCGAACCGATCCAAACGAACAACACATGCGATGCCTTTAAAAAAGGAAACTGCTGGGTGATACGTCTCCGACGTATCGATAATTTCTTATGTTCTATGCCATATTATTGATGATACCTACATGTTTTATGCACACTTTATGTCATATTTGTGCATTTTCTGGAACTAACCTATTAACAAGATGCCGAAGTGCCGATTGCTTGTTTTCTACCTGTTTTTGGTTTCAGAAATCCTAGTAACGAAATATTCTCGGAATTGGACGAAATCAAAGCCCGGGGGCCTATTTTCTCACGAAGCTTCCGGAAGTCCGAAGGAGAGACGAAGAGGGGCCACGGAGGGGCCACACTATAGGGCGGCGCGGCCCCCTTGGCCGCGCGGCCCCGTGGTGTGGGGCCCCCGTGCCGCCTCTTGACCTACCCTTCCGCCTACAAATAGCCTCCGTGACGAAACCCCCGTGCCGAGAGCCACGATACGGAAAACCTTGCGAGACGCCGTCGCCGCCGATCCCATCTCGGGGGATCCAGGAGATCGCCTCCGGCACCCTGCCGGAGGGGAATCATCTCCCGGAGGACTCTACACCGCCATGGTCGCCTCCGGAGTGATGAGTGAGTAGTCTACCCCTGGACTATGGGTCCATAGCGGTAGCTAGATGGTTGTCTTCTCCTCATTGTGCTTCATTGTTGGATCTTGTGAGCTGCCTAACATGATCAAGATCATCTATCCGTAATTCTATATGTTGTGTTTGTCGGGATCCGATGGATAGAGAATACTATGTCATGTTAATTATCAAGTTATTATACATGT
This sequence comes from Lolium rigidum, assembly GCF_022539505.1. Classification (NCBI taxonomy): domain Eukaryota; kingdom Viridiplantae; phylum Streptophyta; class Magnoliopsida; order Poales; family Poaceae; genus Lolium; species Lolium rigidum. The sequence continues at coordinate 80,723,478 of NC_061509.1, read as the reverse complement.
GTTGTTTATGATCTTGCATGCTCTCCGTTTCTAGTAGAGGCTCGGCCAAGTTTTTACTTTTAACTCCAAGAGGGAGTACTTATGCTCGATAGTGGGTTCATGCCTGCATTGACACACGAGACGAGTGACGAAAGTTCTAAGGTTGTGTTGTGCTTGTTGCCACTAGGGATAAAACATTGGCGCTATGTCCGAGGATGTAGTTGTTGATTACATTACGCACCATACTTAATGCAATTGTCCGTTGTTTAGCAACTTAATACTGGAGGGGTTCGGATGATAACCCGAAGGTGGACTTTTTAGGCATAGATGCGGTTGGATGGCGGTCTATGTACTTTGTCGTAATGCCCAATTAAATCTCACTATACTTATCATGTCATGTATGTGCATTGTTATGCCCTCTTTATTTGTCAATTGCCCGACTGTAATTTGTTCACCCAACATGCTTTTATCTTATGGGAGAGACACCTCTAGTGAGCTGTGGACCCCGGTCCATTCTTTAATACTGAAATACAAATCTGCTTGCAATACTTGTTTTACTTGTTTTCTCTGCAAACAATCATCTTCCACACAATACGGTTAATCCTTTGTTACGGCAAGCCGGTGAGATTGACAACCTCACACTGTTTCGTTGGGGCAAAGTACTTTGGTTGTGTTGTGCAGGTTCCACGTTGGCGCCGGAATCTCTGGTGTTGCACCGCACTACATCCCGCCGCCATCAACCTTCAAAGTGCTTCTTGGCTCCTCCTGGTTCGATAAACCTTGGTTTCTTTACGAGGAAAACTTGCTGCTGTGCGCATCATACCTTCCTCTTGGGGTTGCCCAACGAACGTGTGAAATACACGCCATCAAGCATATTTTCACGGCGCCGTTGCCGGGGACTCGAAGAAAAGCTACACCACAAAGATTTCTAACTCCCACGTCAACTACGCACCAGCATATTTTACGGCGCCGTTGCCGGGGAGATCAAGACACGCTGCAAGGGGAGTCTCCACTTCTCAATCTCTTTACTTTGTTTTTGTCTTGCTTTATTTTATTTACTACTTTGTTTGCTGCATTATATCAAAAACACAAAAAAATTAGTTACTTGTTTTACTTTACTTAATATCATGCATGTTTTTATTTCACTAGTTAAGCATAATGGAAAACAACAAAAATATGAGAGATCTTTATGAACTTTATCTTGAATTAGGACATGATGTGTTTGAAGAGAGAATTAAAAAACCCATGGAACTTTATATGCATGCTAATGGGAATGTTATTACTATGAATGCTTTGAACACCATTGTTGCTAATGCCATGGAAAATTATAAGCTTAGGGAAGCTGGTTTTGACGAGTGTGATATTTTTAGTCCCCCAAGCATTGAGGAGAAAATTTACTTTGACGATACTTTGCCTCCTATATTTGATGATGAGAATAATAATGATAGCTACTTTGTTGAATTTGCTCCCACTACAATTAATAAAATTGATTATGCTTATGTTGGGAGTAGTAATAATTTTATGCATGAGACTCATGATAAGAATGCTTTATGTGATAGTTATATTGTTGAGTTTGCTCATGTTGCTACTGAAAGTTATTATGAGAGAGGAAAATATGGTTGTAGAAGTTTTCATGTTACTAAAACACCTCTCTATATGCTGAAATTTTTGAAGCTACACTTGTTTTATCTTCCTATGCTTGTCACTTTGCTCTTCATGAACTTGTTTATTTACAAGATTCCTATGCATAGGAAGCATGTTAGACTTAAATGTGTTTTGAATTTGCCTCTTGATGCTCTCTTTTGCTTCAAACACTATTTCTTGGGAGTGCATCATTAAAGCTGCTGAGCCCATCTTAACGGCTATAAAGAAAGAACTTCTTGGGAGATAACCCATGTGTTATTTTGCTACAGTACTTTGTTTTATATTTGTGTCTTGGAAGTTGTTTACTACTGTAGCAACCTCTCCTTATCTTAGTTTTATGTTTTGTTGTGCCAAGTAAAGTCTTTGATAGTAAAGTAAGTACTAGATTTGGATTACTTGCGCAGAAACAGATTTCTTTGCTGTCACGAATCTGGGTCTAATTCTCTGTAGGTAACTCAGAAAATTATGCCAATTTACGTGAGTGATCCTCAGATATGTACGCAACTTTCATTCAATTTGAGCATTTTCGTTTGAGCAAGTCTGGTGGCCTAATAAAATCCATCTTTACGGACTGTTCTGTTTTGACAGATTCTGTCTTTTATTTTGCATTGCCTCTTTTGTTATGTTGGATGAATTTCTTTGACCCATTAATGTCCAGTAGCTTTATGCAATGTACAGAAGTGTTAAGAATGATTGTGTCACCTCTGAACATGTGAATTTTTATTATGCACTAACCCTCTAATGAGTTGTTTCGAGTTTGGTGTGGAGGAAGTTTTCAAGGATCAAGAGAGGAGTATGATGCAATATGATTAAGGAGAGTGAAAGCTCTAAGCTTGGGGATGCCCCGGTGGTTCACCCCTGCATATATTAAGAAGACTCAAGCGTCTAAGCTTGGGGATGCCCAAGGCATCCCCTTCTTCATCGACAACATTATCGGGTTCCTCCCACGAAACTATATTTTTATTCGGCCACATCTTATGTACTTTGCTTGGAGCGTCGGTTTGTTTTTGTTTTTTGTTTTGTTTGAATAAAATGGATCCTAGCATTCACTTTGTGGGAGAGAGACACGCTCCGCTGTTGCATATGGACAAATATGTCCTTAGGTTCTACTCATAGTATTCATGGCGAAGTTTCTCCTTCGTTAAATTGTTATATGGTTGGAATTGGAAAATGCTACATGTAGTAACTCTAAAATGTCTTGGATAATTTGATACTTGGCAATTGTTGTGCTCATGTTTAAGCTCTTGCATCATATACTTTGCACCCATTAATGAAGAAATACTTAGAGCTTGCTAATTTGGTTTGCATATTTGGTTTCTCTAGAGTCTAGATAACATCTAGTATTGAGTTTTGAACAACAAGGAAGACGGTATGGAGTCTTATAATGTTTACCATATGTATTTTATGTGAGTTTTGCTGTACCGTTCATCCTTGTGTTTGTTTCAAATAGCCTTGCTAGCCTAAACCTTGTATCGAGAGGGAATACTTCTCATGCATCCAAAATACTTGAGCCAACCACTATGCCATTTGTGTCCACCATACCTACCTACTACATGGTATTTACCCGCCATTCCAAAGTAAATTGCTTGAGTGCTACCTTTAAAATTCCATCATTCACCTTTGCAATATATAGCTCATGGGACAAATAGCTTAAAAACTATTGTAGTATTGAATATGTACTTATGCACTTTATCTCTTATTAAGTTGCTTGTTGAGCGATAACCATGTTTACGGGACGCCATCAACTATTCCTTGTTGGATATCATGTGAGTTGCTATGCATGTCCGTCTTGTCTGAAGCAAGAGAGATCTACCACCTTCATGGTTGGAGCATGCATGTTGTTAGAGAAGAACTTTGGGCCGCTAACTAAAGCCATGATTCATGGTGGAAGTTTCAGTTTGGACACATATCCTCAATCTCATATGAGAATAATAATTGTTGCCACATGCTTATGCATAAAAGAGGAGTCCATTATCTGTTGTCCATGTTGTCCCGGTATGGATGTCTAAGTTGAGAATAATCAAAAGCGAGAAATCCAAAATGCGAGCTTTCTCCTTAGACCTTTGTACGGGCGGCATGGAGGTACCCCATTGTGACACTTGGTCAAAACATGTGCATTGCAAAGATCCGGTAGTCCAAGTTAATTAGGACAAGGTGCGGGCACTATTAGCATACTATGCATGAGA
>NC_061509.1:80698155-80719569 GCF_022539505.1 Lolium rigidum | reverse complement strand
ATCCTCAATCTCATATGAGAATAATAATTGTTGCCACATGCTTATGCATAAAAGAGGAGTCCATTATCTGTTGTCCATGTTGTCCCGGTATGGATGTCTAAGTTGAGAATAATCAAAAGCGAGAAATCCAAAATGCGAGCTTTCTCCTTAGACCTTTGTACGAGGCGGCATGGAGGTACCCCATTGTGACACTTGGTCAAAACATGTGCATTGCAAAGATCCGGTAGTCCAAGTTAATTAGGACAAGGTGCGGGCACTATTAGCATACTATGCATGAGACTTGCAACTTGTAAGATATAACTTTCATAACTCATATGCTTTATTACTACCGTTGACAAAATTGTTTCATGTTTTCAAAATAAAAGCTCTAGCACAAATATAGCAATCGATGCTTTCCTCTTTGAAGGACCATTCTCTTTACTTTTATGTTGAGTCAGTTCACCTATTTCTCTCCACCTCAAGAAGCAAACACCTGTGTGAACCGTGCATTGATTCTTACATATTTGCATATTGTACTTGTTATATTACTCTATGTTGACTATTATCCATGAGATATACATGTTACAAGTTGAAAGCAACCGCTGAAACTTAATCTTCCTTTGTGTTGCTTCAATACCTTTACTTTGATTTATTGCTTTATGAGTTAACTCTTATGCAAGACTTATTAATACTTGTCTTGAAGTACTATTCATGAAAAGTCTTTGCTTTATGATTCACTTGTTTACTCATGTCATCACCATTGTTTTGATCGCTGCATCCACTACATATGTTTACAAATAGTATGATCAAGGTTATGATGGCATATCACTTCAGAAATTATCTTTGTTATCGTTTTACCTCGCTCGGGACGAGCAGAACTAAGCTTGGGGATGCTTGATACGTCTCCGACGTATCGATAATTTCTTATGTTCTATGCCATATTATTGATGATACCTACATGTTTTATGCACACTTTATGTCATATTTGTGCATTTTCCGGAACTAACCTATTAACAAGATGCCGAAGTGCCGATTCTTGTTTTCTGCTGTTTTTGGTTTCAGAAATCCTAGTAACGAAATATTCTCGGAATTGGACGAAATCAAAGCCCGGGGGCCTATTTTCTCACGAAGCTTCCGGAAGTCCGAAGGAGAGACGAAGAGGGGCCACGGAGGGGCCACACTATAGGGCGGCGCGCCCCCCTTGGCCGCGCGGCCCCGTGGTGTGGGGCCCCCGTGCCGCCTCTTGACCTACCCTTCCGCCTACAAATAGCCTCCGTGACGAAACCCCCGATGCGAGAGCCACGATACGGAAAACCTTGCCGAGACGCCGTCGCCGCCGATCCCATCTCGGGGGATCCAGGAGATCGCCTCCGGCACCCTGCCGGAGAGGGGAATCATCTCCCGGAGGACTCTACACCGCCATGGTCGCCTCCGGAGTGATGAGTGAGTAGTCTACCCCTGGACTATGGGTCCATAGCAGTAGCTAGATGGTTGTCTTCTCCTCATTGTGCTTCATTGTTGGATCTTGTGAGCTGCCTAACATGATCAAGATCATCTATCCGTAATTCTATATGTTGTGTTTGTCGGGATCCGATGGATAGAGAATACTATGTCATGTTAATTATCAAGTTATTATACATGTGTTGTTTATGATCTTGCATGCTCTCCGTTTCTAGTAGAGGCTCGGCCAAGTTTTTACTTTTAACTCCAAGAGGGAGTACTTATGCTCGATAGTGGGTTCATGCCTGCATTGACACCTGGGACGGTGACGAGAAAGTTCTAAGGTTGTGTTGTGCTTGTTGCCACTAGGGATAAAACATTGGCGCTATGTCCGAGGATGTAGTTGTTGATTACATTACGCACCATACTTAATGCAATTGTCACGTTGTTTAGCAACTTAATACTGGAGGGGGTTCGGATGATAACCTGAAGGTGGACTTTTTAGGCATAGATGCGGTTGGATGGCGGTCTATGTACTTTGTCGTAATGCCCAATTAAATCTCACTATACTTATCATGTCATGTATGTGCATTGTTATGCCCTCTTTATTTGTCAATTGCCCGATCGTAATTTGTTCACCCAACATGCTTTTATCTTATGGGAGAGACACCTCTAGTGAACTGTGGACCCCGGTCCATTCTTTAATACTTGAAATACAAATCTGCTTGCAATACTTGTTTTACTTGTTTTCTCTGCAAACAATCATCTTCCACACAATACGGTTAATCCTTTGTTACAGCAAGCCGGTGAGATTGACAACCTCACTTGTTTCGTTGGGGCAAAGTACTTTGGTTGTGTTGTGCGGGTTCCACGTTGGCGCCGGAATCTCCGGTGTTGCGCCGCACTACATCCCGCCGCCATCAACCTTCAACGTGCTTCTTGGCTCCTCCTGGTTCGATAAACCTTGGTTTCTTTTCGAGGGAAAACTTGCTGCTTCGTGCGCATCATACCTTCCTCTTGGGGTTGCCCAACGAACGTGTGAAATACACGCCATCAAGCATATTTTCTGGCGCCGTTGCCGGGGAACTGAAGAAAAGCTACACCACAAAGATTTCTAACTCCCACGTCAACTACGCACCACTGGGCGTCCCCCGGGGATCTGATTTCCCAGCCCCCGGGTCGCCAGCCGTCGGATCGGCTATCTTGGACGGTCAGATCTGCTTTTACTGAATGTAGCAAAAAAACACCTCCCGACAGCAAAAAATAACCCGCTTTTGCTACATTGTAGCAAAAAAGGGTTCAGCCACAAAATCAAATAAAAAGGTTGAGCTCGCCGGAAACCTCGCCGGAGAGCTCGTAGCAAAAAAGTTATGCTATTGTAGCAGAAAAATGCTAATGTAGCAAAACCCAATATCATCGGAAATATTGACGAAGACCTCGCCGGAGACCCTCGTAGCAAAATTTCTATATTAAAGGAGCAAAACAACAAAACAATTAAAGCAAAAAAAGATAGCAGATAGCATTTTTTACAAGTCAACCTCACTGGAGACATTGATAGAGAACTTGTTGGTGACCTCACCGGAGATATCGTCGGAGATAACATAACAAAAATAATTTGCTATTAAAGCAAAATTACACAATGTTTGTAGCATAAATTATATGGTATTATAGCAAAAATTATCTTATCAGAGACATCGCCGAGAACTCGCCGGAGACATATCAAATTTTCAGTACCAAATTAGCAAAAACAGCAAAACAATTGTAGCTGAAAATTGTAATCTTAGCATCGGTGTTTTGTTTATACAACAGCCCCCTAACAGAGACGATAACGCCACTGCCGTAGCACCTCGCCCCGCTCTGCTGCGGTTTGCTCCTCCCCCGTCCCCCGTGCTGCTCCACTGCTGGCACGCCCCTAGCGCGAGCGGCCCCTTCGCCGGCGCGCAAGTCCGTGAGCTCCCGCGTGGAGGAAGCCGACGAGGAGTTCGACGCAGTGGCGAAGGGCGGACCTCAGTGGGAGGGGTTAGGGCGCTACGACGCCGCCCGTCGTCCTTGCAGGCGAGGAGGGAGCACCAGCGGCGGTTGGGGGCAGGTGGCGTTCCACGAGGAGGAGGCCGGCGCAGAACTCGTGCTGGGTCGAGTGGCGGAGCTCGTGCTGGGGCGGACGACGGTGTGGCGGCGCCGGCGAGTGGCGGAGCAGTGTGGGCCGTGGGCGAAACGGCAGGTGGCCATGGCCATGCGCAAGATCGGAGAAAGGGAAAAAGTAGTGGAGGTAGGGGCATTGGGGAATTCGGGGGAGAAAAACCGGAGGTAGGAGACGACCTGTTTGGTGGGGCCCAGCGACACGTGTCACACGCGCGAGCAGAAGGTTGCGGGACGTCCGTCCCCGGGGGAATCTAATAATTTTCATTTTCCTTTAAAAAACCCGAGATGGGTCGACCTTCCAGGTTACCTCCTACTGAGACGCTATAGCCACTGGCCAGGCAACAGACCACAGGAATGCCACGCCGCCGTCTCCACGGATCGCGCTTCACGATCCGCGTGCCTCACCCGAGACCAAATCCTGACCGTCCATGTTTCTGAAATCGAACGCCCCAAATTCACTTCCCCTCCCCTTCCAGAATCAAAGCGCCAATTTTTTCAGACTCGCGCCCACCGGTCGCCTCCTCCTCTCAATAAAATCCCCCAACCCTCCTTCCCTTCATCCTCAATCCAATTCCCAAATCCCACCAGCATCCTCCATTTCCTCTCCCCCCGCTCCCCCACGTAGACAACCCTACCCCGCCCCCTCCCATCCCGATGGCCCGCACGAAGCAGACGGCGAGGAAGTCCACCGGCGGCAAGGCGCCGCGCAAGCAGCTGGCCACCAAGGCGGCGCGCAAGTCCGCGCCGGCCACCGGCGGCGTGAAGAAGCCCCACCGCTTCCGCCCCGGCACCGTCGCGCTCAGGGAGATCCGCAAGTACCAGAAGAGCACGGAGCTGCTCATCCGCAAGCTCCCCTTCCAGCGCCTCGTCAGGGAGATCGCGCAGGACTTCAAGACCGACCTCCGCTTCCAGAGCTCCGCCGTCTCCGCGCTCCAGGAGGCCGCAGAGGCATACCTCGTCGGACTCTTCGAGGACACCAACCTCTGCGCCATCCACGCCAAGCGCGTCACCATCATGCCCAAGGACATCCAGCTCGCCCGCCGGATCCGTGGCGAGAGAGCCTAGACTGGATTCCTTCCTAGTCTCTGTTCTCGAGCTCTATTTTAGAGATGTGTTAGTTAGCTCTTAGCCTTGTTGGATGTGGTGCCTCGTTTCGTTTGTGCTGTGGCGGCACTGTTGTGGTGTATCCGGTGGTACCATTTTGTTATTGTCATCTATGGAAAGTTAGCAAAATGTTCTTTGAAGCAATTTTCTGCTGTTCTCTTAATTCAGCAAATATCTGGTTACCCCACTAGATATTTCTCTGCTGAAAACGTTTCCAAACTGCCACGGGATCCGAACCTTCTCATTTATACGGTCCAGTTCAGTCTGTTCCTTTCTCACACGCTGTATATTCTTGGGTTCCTCAATTTAGATGTTTGTTTGAACTCGCCATTAAGCATTTCAGGTTGCTTTATTTATCAAAATGCAGGGGTAAAAACTAAGTCATGATTTTGAAATTTAACCAAGCAATGAAAAATGTCATACAGAACTGCAGTTCTGTATGATTTCCCCATGCTATTTTTGGGAGACGTTTTTCATTGCTTGGTTAAATTAGAAGATCATGACTTAGGTTTTCCCCTGTACTGGAGGGAGTACCGTAATCATTTAGACATTTTTTTTGAGTGCACAGTACTTAATCAATTGATAATCAAGTGCTTGGTGATAATTCTCAAGCCCACTCAACTTTTCCTACATGTTGTGTCAGCACTGAGTTGTCCTAATGGATTGCAAACAATGTAAACCACTGATCAATCACTAGCAAATTTCAAATGCTTGACTCATAGCCTCATAGGCCATATCTGTATTGGACAAAATATTTTTGAAATGACAATGCTGAGTACATCCATAGCATGGAAGATGTGTTTACCGTGAGCTGTTGATAGAAGTGTGAGGATATTTGTCATGGCATTGCTCCTCGGAATTGCTCAGATCCAGATAAACAAGTAGAATGTGCACGGCTGAATAACGAGGACGACAACTAGACCTATTTGGCTCTTGGCTGACATTCGACAGTTGACACAGGCACATCGCTGCTTGCCGCAGCGATCATCGGGATGGCGCCCTGGCGCTGCTGGACGGCCGGATGCCGTCATCATATACTCTATCCTTGAACATGACGACGATTCCAGCGGCGTCACGCTTGGAACAACACCATCTTCTTTTCAAAATTACCATCAATCTATCACGCATAGTTCTGATGACGAGTATCATATTAAACTCGATATTCAGAACAAAGCAGATGGTTTCATTTGGAGTCTGGTCGCTGTGTATGGTGCTGCCCAAGATGCCTTTAAGGCCGACTTTTTACGTGAGTTGGTAAATCTTGCAAAGATAATCCGCACCCGATTTTAATCGGAGGGGATTTTAATTTGCTGAGATTCCCTCATGAGAAAAGCAAAGGCTTTTTTGATGGACATTGGCCTTTCTTGTTTAATGCTGTCATTGATAGCTTAGACTTAAGAGATGTTTTCATGTCCGGTCGACAGTTTACTTGGGCCAACAGTTTACCTGAACCCACATACGAGAAACTAGATCGCGTGTTGATGGATACCGAATGGGAACACAAATATCCTATGGTGTCCGTCCGTGCACTAGAACGTATTGAAAAACTGTCCGACCATGCTCCTATCCTGTTAACCACTGGGAATCCTCGACCTGTTTGTAAGCGACCGTTCAAATTTGAACTTGGCTGGTTACCACGTGAGGGTTTTCATGAGATGGTTAAGACGGTTTGGGAAAGACCAGTTCGGGGTGGCTCGCCAATATTGAGATGGAATAATAAGATGCGCGCTATGCGCAAGCATCTCTCTGGTTGGGCTGCTCATATGGCTGGTATTTTGAAAAAAGAGAAGGCTCGCTTGTCTAAAGAGATTGATGATCTTGAGGCCATCGCGGAAGTGAGACCGCTGTCCACGCAAGAGATTGATCTTAAGAATCAATCCAATGCACAAATGGCGAGTCTTCTTCGTGAAGAGGAACTCAAATGGTATCAAAGATCCAAAGCCCAATTCATTTTGGAAAGTGATTCGAATACGCGATATTTTCATGGATTAGCCAATGGCAGACATCGGAAAAAGCGTATTCACTCTCTTATCCAAGATGAAGGGGTGATTGAAGGCCACGAGCAACTCAAATCTTACATTACTAATTATTATAAAGACCTGTTCGGTCCTCCGGAGGAAAGCTCTTTCTCTCTTAACGAGGACTTAACGGAAGACATACCCCAAGTTTCTATGGAAGAAAATGGCCTACTAACCGCACCTTATTCTGAGGATGAGGTTAAGAAGGCGATTTTACAAATGGAATGTAACAAAGCACCGGGTCCAGATGGTTTTCCAGCGGAGTTTTATCAAACCTTTTGGGATACTATTAAATCGGACCTTCTAGATTTGTTCGGTGATCTCCACACAGGACAACTAGAATTATTTCGTCTAAATTTTGGTGAAGTAATTTTGTTACCGAAGGTTAATGAGGCAGAAAGGATTCAACAATATAGACCTATCTGCCTATTAAACGTCAGTTTCAAGATTTTCATGAAAGTGGCCACCATTAGACTTAATACGGTTGCGGATCATGTCGTTCAACCTTCACAGACCGCTTTTATGCAAGGAAGGAATATCCTTGATGGAGTGGCAGTGTTGCACGAGACGGTACATGAGATGCATTCTAAGAAATTAAACGGGGTAATTTTAAAATTAGATTTCGAAAAGGCATATGACAAGGTCAAGTGGTCTTTTCTCGCAGTGATCACTTAGGATGAAAGGTTTTTCTCCCGAGTGGCGCGCTCTAATTTACGATTTTGTGTATGGAGGTAGTGTGGCTATCCGGGTTAATGATGACACCGGCCACTATTTTCAAACACGAAAGGGGTTACGCCAAGGGGATCCGTTATCACCGATGTTGTTTAACATCGTAGCGGATATGTTGGCAATACTCATAGAGCGAGCTAAGTCTGATGGCCAGATTGAAGGTGTGATCCCACATTTGGTTGATGGGGGTTTATCTATCCTTCAATATGCCGACGATACAATTCTTTTTATGGATCATGATCTCGAAAAAGCTCGCAATCTCAAATTAATTTTGGCGGCGTTTGAGCAGTTGTCGGGATTAAAAATCAATTTCCATAAAAGTGAATTGTTCCGTTTCGGTGATGCCCAAAACGATATGACTCTATATACGAGTTGTTTGGTTGTGGGCAAGGCCAATTTCCTATTCGCTATTTGGGTATTCCGATTCATTATCGGAGACTAACAATTGCTGAATGGAAAATTGTGGAAGAAAGATTACAAAAACGCCTTAGTAGTTGGAAGGGTAAATTGTTGTCCCTCGGAGGGAGATTGGTTCTCATTAATTCAGTATCGACAAATATGGTACTGTATATGTTATCATTCTTCCTGCTGCCAAAAGGAATTCTGCATAAACTCGATTATTATCGATCCAGATTCTTTTGGCAAGGGGACAGCGAGAAAAAGAAATATCGACTGGTTAAATGGAGTGTAGTCTGTAGTCCCAAAGATCAAGGTGGACTTGGAGTTCATGACCTAGAGGTCAAGAACTCAGCTCTGCTAGGTAAATGGCTTTTTAAGCTTCTTACTGAGGATGGGATTTGGCAAACTATTCTTCGTAGAAAGTATATTGGCTCGAAGGCGTTATCCCAAGTGGTTTGTAAACCAGGGGATTCCCACTTCTGGGCTGGTCTCATGGCGTCTAAGAATGTTTTCTTTCGTCATGGTACTTTCTCTATTAAGAATGGAGAACAGATACGCTTCTGGGAAGATGTTTGGTTAGACAATGCTTCATTGAGTGAGCAGTATCCTGCCTTGTATAGTATTGTTCATCGCAAAGGTGATACCATTGCCACAGTAATGGCTACCTCACCTCCAAATGTGACGTTTAGAAGGGTTTTACTTGGACAAAGGCTTGTTGCATGGAATGATTTAATTCAACGGTTGGGAGATATTCAATTATCAACTGAACCGGATGAATTTAGATGGAATCTTCATGTAGATGGCACTTTCTCAGTCAAATCCTTATACAATGCGATTCTTCATTCTGATATACCGGTTGATAATAATAAGAAAATCTGGAAGATGAAAATACCGCAAAAAAAATAATTTCGGATGGTATCTTCGTCGCGGAGTTATTCTTACCAAAGATAATCTTGTCAAGCGGAATTGGCATGGAAGTACTAGGTGTGTTTTTTGTCAACAAGATGAAACTATTAAACACCTTTTTTTCCAATGCCATTTTGCGAGATCTATTTGGTCAGTCATCCAAGTTGCATCTACCCTGTATCCCCCGACTAGTGTAGCCAATGTCTTTGGCAATTGGCTCCACGGCATAGATTCAAGGTTTAAGTTGCTTCTTAGGGTGGGGGCGCTAGCAGTTATCTGGGCACTCTGGCTAAGTAGAAATGACAAAATTTTTAACGATAAAAATTGTTTTTTGTTGCAGATCATCTACAGATGTACAGGTATTCTCCGTTTGTGGTTACCTCTTCAGCGGATGGAGAACCGAGACCTATTTACGGAGGTCTGTACACGGTTGGAGGTTATGGCGATGGATACTTTTTCCCTACATGGGTGGCAGCATAGTCTACGGATTGCAGCACCACCCACACCATAGGCGATTTTTGATTCATCGTTCCGATATGTATTTCGCCTAGTTTTCCTATTTTTTATATTTTTGGTTACAGACTCTTTAAACAGCTGTGTGCATCCTGGTTATGCAGAGGCTGGATGTAATTGCTTCCCCAAAAGTAATAAAGCATCCTTTATCGAAAAAAAATCTATCACGCATGGATGAAGGCTGAGTTACCGATTAAGGTTACTGAAGCAAAACTGAAATGGCAGCAGTTAGCTATGTTAGTGTTAAATCGTTGCATTTCTTATGGTTTGGTAGCGCGGATCTCAGGTTCAATTATGTTAATGTAGCTAGTCTAGTTGTTACTACCTGGGTTGTATTCAGTTAATCAGCATAGCTAATTATTTGTACCGTTGTGTTAAATATTTTCTCCAACAGTTCAATGAGTCCTGTTTAACTGAATTGGAAGAATCAAATAGCCATAGGCCACTAGTTGCAGCTACTACTCAATTCTCACCACCTTCGGAGAATGTTTTTCCTTTTCTTTTTGAGTCACAACAGAGGCGCAGTTTCGTACATGTACCATACAAGGGTGGTGGCTCAGTTGGCTAGCACGTAGAACCGTGTTGACTCTGAGGTCTCGAGTTCGAATCGCTCTACCAATCGAACCATGTAGTGATGAAACGCTCGGTGACAACTTGGGTCGTCATATCTCCACCTGAATCATCAGGTGAAGTTGAGCATGTCTGAACTTGGTTATCTTTTTTTTCCAACTAAGCTTCTGTGGCGTGCGTGCTTGTCAATACGTAAAATTTAGCTACTACTTCAACGACGTTCTATTGCTATGCTGCTGCTATCCATTTCAAAAAGAAAAAAAAAACCGACTGATCTCCGCGGTCTCCGTGCTCAGGAGGCCGCCGATGCAGGAGACGGGATCTGAACCTTCTCATTTATATGGTTCAGTTCAGTCTGTTCCTTTCTCAAGTGCTGTATATTCTTGGGCTCCTCAACTTAGATGCTCGTCTGATCTTGCCATTAACCATTTCAGGTTGCTCTATTTATGAAACTGCACCGGAAAAAAACTAAGTCATGATTTTTTCAAGCAATGAAAAATATCATACAGAACTGTATGATTTCCCCATGCTATTTTTGGGAGACATTGCTTGGTTAAATTAAAAGATCATGACTTAGTTTTTCCCCTGTACTGGAGGAGTACAGTAATCATGTAGACAATTTTTTTTGAGTGCGTAGTACTTAATCAATTGATAATCAAGTGCTTGGTGATAATTCTCAAGCCCACTCAACTTTTCCTACATGTTGAGTCAGCACTGAGTTGTACTAATGGATTGCAAACAATCACTGGTTTGTAAACCACTGATCTATCAGTGGCTGTATGTGTCATTTGGCTATCCTCACTAGCAAATTTCAAATGCTTGACTTATAGGCCATAGCTGTAATGACAATGCTGAGCACATCCATAGCGTTCTACACTGAGTTTGTTGGTAGGGGTTTGAGGATTTTTGTCATGGCCTTGCTCCTCGGAATTGCTCAAATAGATAGAGAAGTAAAATGTTCACGGCTGAACTCTGAGAACGACAACTAGGCCTATTTGGCTCTTGCTCTGGCAGATGTCAAGGGACACTGCTGATCGAGGATGGAGACCCTGGTGCTGGTGGACAGCTGGATGTCGACGGAGGGCATTGTGCTAAGCAAACCTGATCATATTGTTCGTGTCCAGCCTCATCGTATACTCTGTCCTTGATCATGACGTTGCCAGAGCCTTCACGCTTGGAATTACACCATCTCCTTTGCATAATTATCATCAATCTATCACTCATGGATGAAGGCCGAGTTACAAATTAAGGTTTGTGAATTACTGAAGCAAAACTAAAATGGCAGCAGTTAGCTATGTTAATGTTAAATCGTTGCATTTCTTATGGTTTGTTAACGCTGATCTCGGGTTCGATTATGTTAATGTACCTAGTCCAGCTGTTTACTACTCCCTCCGTTATTTTTTAATCGACTCAAATTTAGTATAAAGTTGTACTAAATCTGAGTCAATTAAAAGAGAACGGAGGGAGTACCTGGGTTCTATTCAGTTAATCAGCATAGCTAATTATTTGTACCGTTGTGTTAAATATTTTTTTCCAACAGTTCAATGAGTCCTGTTTAACTGAATTGGAAGAATCAAATAGCCATAGGCCACTAGTTGCAGCTACTACTCAATTCTCACCACCTTCAGAGAATTGTTTTTTTTTTTCCTTTTTCAGTCACAAGTCACAACAGAGGCGCAGCGCCTATGAACTAGTACTGTTTCGTACAGGTACCATACAGGGGTTGTGGCTCAGTTGGCTAGCACGTACAACCGTGTTCACTTTGAGGTCTTGAGTTCAAATCGTTCTCACCCCATGACCCTTCAGGTGAAGTTGAGCATGTCTGAACTTGGTCATCTTTTTTTTCCCCACCAACTAAGCTTCTGTGGCGTGCGTGCTTGTCTTTTTTTTTTTTGAACACAAAAGCTTTGTGCCAACCATTTATTAAGAAGGAAGTGCCCGATTTATTAATGGAAGAAACCGGGCGAAAACCATACAACAAACACCAACAACATGAGGCAACACAACCACAAAGGGCAACACCTAAGACCAGCAACTCACGAAGCGACAACCCCACTCTAGCTAAGCAACCGCAGACTGACGACTACCCTAGGACCACGCAGCTGCCGTTAAGCAGTCGCGGGCGCCTTACCAATGGCGCCACCCTTCTTGCCTATGCTCCTAAGAGCCTTTTTCACCTTTTTGATTTTGCCGGTAGAAGCCTGCTCAGCTATGAGGCAAGCAATCGCCTCGCCAGATCCATGGCTAGCTGCCTCCAAGCAAGGGAGCAAGCCACCAAGCTTTTTCATGAAGATCGCCGGATGGACGGACCTCCACTATCCACATAGGAGGGCAACTTGCAGGACTCATACAGGGGTGGTGGCTCAGTTGGCTAGCACGTACAACCGTGTTCACTTTGAGGTCTCGAGTTCGAATCGTTCTCACCCCATGACCCTTCAGGTGAAGTTGAGCATGTCTGAACTTGGTCATCTTTTTTTTTTCCAACTAAGCTTCTGTGACGTGCGTGCGTGCTTGTCTTTTTTTTTTGAACGCAAAAGCTTTGCCCCAACCATTTATTAAGAAGGAACTGCCCGATTTATTAATGGAAGAAACCGGGCGAAAACCATACAACAAACACCAACAACATGAGGCAACACAACTACAAAGGGCAACACCTAAGACCAGCAACTCATGAAGCGATAACCCCACTCTAGCTAAGCAACCGCAGACTGACGACTACCCTAGGACCACGCAGCTGCCGTTAAGCAGTCGCGGGCGCCTTACCAATGGCGCCACCCTTCTTGCCTATGCTCCTAAGAGCCTTTTTCACCTTTTTGATTTTGCCGGTAGAAGCCTCCTCAGCTATGAGGCAAGCAATCGCCTCGCCAGATCCATGGCTAGCTGCCTCCAAGCAAGCGAGCAAGCCACCAAGCTTTTTCATGAAGACCGCCTGTTCAATACGTGCCAACATAGCTTCACAGTTGAAGAGGGGCAACCGGATGGACAGACCTCCACTATCCACAGAGGAGGGCAACTTGCAGGACTCAGACAGAGATGGGGATGGCACGATGTCCACCGCCAAAGGCTCCAAAAGGCCTAGCTCAACTGGAAGCACCACAAATGATTTCCCACAATGATCCTGCAACTCAGGCAAGTTCTCCACAACTGGAGCCACAACCTGGGTGGCGACAACCATTTATTAAGAAGGCACGATGTCTTTTTTTTAACGCAAAAGCTTTGCCGCAACCATTTATTAAGAAGAAAGTGCCCGATTTATTAATGGAAGAAACCGGGCGAAAACCATACAACAAACACCAACAACATGAGGCAACACAACCACAAAGGGCAACACCTAAGACCAGCAACTCACGAAGCGACAACCCCACTCTAGCTAAGCAACCGTAGATCGACGACTACCCTAGGACCACGCAGCTGCCGTTAGCGGTCGCGGGCGC
Source organism: Lolium rigidum (assembly GCF_022539505.1). Classification (NCBI taxonomy): domain Eukaryota; kingdom Viridiplantae; phylum Streptophyta; class Magnoliopsida; order Poales; family Poaceae; genus Lolium; species Lolium rigidum. The sequence continues at coordinate 80,706,335 of NC_061509.1, read as the reverse complement.
CTTACCAATGGCGCCACCCTTCTTGCCTATGCTCCTAAGAGCCTTTTTCACCTTTTTGATTTTGTCGGTAGAAGCCTCCTCAGCTATGAGGCAAGCAATCGCCTCGCCAGATCCATGGCTAGCTGCCTCCAAGCAAGCGAGCAAGCCACCAAGATTTTTCATGAAGACCGCCTGTTCAATACGTGCCAACATAGCTTCACGGTCGAAGAGGGGCAACCGGATGGACGGACCTCCACTATCCACAGAGGAGGGCAACTTGCAGGACTCAGACAGAGATGGGGATGGCACGATGTCCATCGCCAAAGGCTCCAAAAGGCCTAGCTCAACTGGAAGCACCACAGATGATTTCCCACAATGATCCTGCAACTCAGGAAAGTTCTCCACAACTGGAGCCACAACCTCGGTGGCGACAACCGTCGTAAGGACAGACGACGACGCATGTAGAGCATGGGGAGAAAATTCTCCAAAGCAGCACTCAAACCCCTCATCAATAGAACCAGTCTGTATCTCAGGTGGTAGAGGCACAACCGACGCAACCTGAAGCTTGGCAAGAGCGTCCTGAACCTCAGAGCGAAGCAACTCAAACTTCTGAAGGACCTCCATGCGTAGCAGGGCAAACTGGGACTCCACAGAAGAGACTGAATCCTTGCAACACGGCTGCACCATAGGACGCAACGACGAGTGGCCCAAAACCCCAGCCCAACTCAGAGGCGACGAGGCTGAGCGGACGGAGAGCAGCTCCGCTGGCAAGGAGCACGAGCGACCGGAGAACGAGCTCGAGCCTCCAGAGAGCAAGAACGAGCAGCAGGAGAGCGCGCACGGCAGAAACGCCCCCGATGACCAGGACGACGACATCGGATGCATCTGAATGACCCACGACATGAGCTGACCTGGTGTCCACGCTCAAGGCACCGAAAACACCTCCCTCGAGCCCAGCGCTTGAAGGCGAGGCTACGGTCGAGACCTTCACGAAGCGGAGACAATGGCGCCCGGCTGGGACGGCAGCCCCGACCCACCTGGGTCCATCCTTCCTCATCATCAAAAGCGGCGGCAGCAGCAGAGAGGCCACGGCATGGCTCCGCAATCACCTGCTCCGAGTCGGAAACAGTGCCTTTGGAAGAGGCCAACGGTGAAGCAAACTCCTCACCATCGTGGTCCTCGACAGAGCACACCCCCGCAGAGATCGGGCCTCCCGAGGCAGCAGGCAGTAGCGACAAGAACCCGAGGCTCTCTATCAACACGGCAGGGTCAGACGAAGCGTCGAAGGTCTTGGTGGCAGCCGACGGCGTGCAGGGGGCCAACAGCTCTTCCTCATCATCGAACTCATCGTCATCAACAACAGAGGACCACGAAACAGGGCACAGCGCGGTGAGATGCTGGGGGCGCTGCTCTTGTATGGAAGACACGGGGACGAGCTTGTCGACGTTCGAACGCGGAGGCGGCACATGAACTTCTGCCAGCAGGGTTGTTGCAGCCGGAGCAGGGGCGGCGGACGACGCTGGAGTGTCCACCCCCGCCGCCAACGCAGCCACGAGACGGGCCTTGGAACTCAAGGCAGATTTGACGCAGAGCGTTGGGCCTAGAGCGGCTATCGTCGCAGGCTTGGGGACGACCACTCCACTGTTCTCCTTGCGAAACCTCCAAGCTGGAGGCAGCCGTGACGAGCGAGGGGGGGCCAAGGGCGAGCCCATCCCGCCTGAAGAGGCAGGGGGACGATGTGGCTTGAGGCGGAGCGCGGAGGAGCCGGAGTGCGCAGGGGAGCTTGCTGGGAGATGGCGCGCGGCAGCCCCGACACGCATGCGAAGGTGTCGGACTGCCGACCGGGGGAACGCCGTTGGAGCTGGGCGTCAGCAGCGTGGCCGGGCTGACCACGCGAGGAATCCACAGACGGAGGAGGGAGGCGGCACGCGGCGGCCGGCGTGAGCGCGGTGGAACCCGAGCCCGTCACATGTCGAGCTCAGCGACGACCCTGGCGACGGGGGCCCCGGACTCCGAGATGGGCGGAAAGAGGGGGCCGAGAGGAAGTTTGGATCAATTGAAAGTTAGAGTAGGTTAAACGAAAAATTTACTCATGTGAAGTTTGAAGAGCTATGAGCTTATCACTGTGTTTGGAAGAAGTATTCACCACCTGGTTAAAAAACGTTCTAATCATATAGACATATCTAAATTTTTCCATATAGTGCTTTTAACCTTGGTAAATATAATATCCAAACTCAAACAGGATGACCCTAAGACGGCTGCAGAGACCAGCATTATAGTAGGAATGAGTACCTCGTATCACCTGAAATTCAACGGAAATGCTAACTAAGCTGTGCATTCAATTTCATTCATATACAATAGCAATCCAAATTTTCCTGTAGCAACGTGTCATTGTAGGGAAAGCTCTCTTTTCTTTCTTTTGTGTTTTCTTTTGGGCTTGCTTTGTGCTGTTTGTCCCAGCAATGGATCCTATGTTGTATCGATGGTGTGCTATATTAATATAGCGGGGTGAAAGCCTATTTCGAGGAGGAAAGCTCTATATAGAAGAAAAAATGTACCAGAAGAAACAACAATTCTTACGGCAAAACCCTCCATATTAGCCTTATTGATTTAGAGTATTACTTAAAATAACATGTTTCATTGTTCTTTAAAAATGCCGAGAGAAATCATTGGAAAAAAAGTATAGGAATATTTTATGTAGGGCATATTGAGAAACTGAAACGTTTGCTCTCTCACAATTTCGAACAGAACTATATTTACAATGAATGTATATGAAATACAAAGGTAAAGAAAGTTTTGCAAGCAAAAGGTTAATCAAGTAGTTAAATCAAATGGTTAAGAATCTTACCTCACTTGCATTATTCTGCTGTATAATATGAAAAAATCAAGGAAGATCACTGATACTACTCGTCGCCAAACTCTTCTTGCTAATTGTAATTGCAAGGACAAACAATCATGGCATCGCTGATCAAGACTAATAAATTCTGCGTGTTACTGTAGTATATGAGGTCTGGCCATACACATGTTCTACCTTCTATAGTGCAGACTTTCCGAGGCCCTCTACCTCTAGATGCAACACATAAGTAACTGGTACAACTCGTCAGTTGAACAGATTAGGAGAGGAAATACACAACGAAGGCTGTTCCCCAAATCTGGCTCTCGAACTCATCGGCTGCAATTTATCTCCCGTGAACTGCAGCCTCATGCATGAGTTACTCCTGTCAGTGGCGAAGGACGAAAAAAATTTAAGGTAGGGCGACCCTTGAATGATGCAAATACCAAAATAGTCCTAAAACAGTAATGATATTTTAATACAATAAAAATTAAAATATATTTGATTATAAGTACAACCTAAAAAATATACCAATAATTCTAACTCAACGGCAAAACTTTATATCTTTTAAAAATAATAATGTAATTCGAACCGTCAAGACGTTTGATTATCCCTCGTTCTTTTAACTCGGTTTTGATTATCTTTTTTTGCTGGAAAATTCCTTTCGATTTTTCATGTCACCACGGGTAAACCCAATGTCATTTTAATGGGGTAATAATGTGGTCGGAGAAAGTATGACGTGCATTTCGAATATCTTAAAATCTTTGAAATCCTCAATTCTATAAGTATGTATAATGAATACTTAGGCTTATCTTGTATATACTAGGGTACATTCAATGATAAATCTATGTAATACAAACAATGTTATTTACATTGAACCTAGAATACGAGTTTATGTTTGGAGGTAAAATAATTTATGTTTATGGTCTGTGATCAATTTTGCGCAGTGTTCACTGAAACACGCATAACTTTCTCATACGGATTCCGTTTTCGACGTATAACCACTCAAAATTTTCAGAAAAAACATGTGCATCTAAGTGTATTCACCAAAAATTAAGGTAGGGCGGCTGCCCTACCTTGCCCTATGGGGAGCTTCGCCCCTGACTCCTGAAAAACTATACATTAGAAGGCAAAAGGCCAAAAGCTTAATCTGACGAAATAAGAAAAAGGGAATCAAGGAATGTAATGAGATCCTATATTAATTCAGATTCGTGAGAGTGGACAGAAAGAGGAATTACATGGTAGATGTCTTGGATCGAAGCTCCTACCTATCTGTTTGAAGCTTGAACCACGAAGCTGCCAGGAAGACACTTCACCTGAGAGGTAAGTTTCCCGTTCATTGCTCATTCACCAAAGAATGGATGTATCAAGAAGGTGGAGCGGATGGGAATAAAAACCACGAGGAAGTAAAGGCGCTCAAGATCAGCATAGTACTTAATCAATTGATAATCAAGTGCTTGGTGATAATTCTCAAGTCCACTCAACTTTTCCTACATGTTGTGTCAGCACTGAGTTGTCCTAATGGATTGCAAACAATGTAAACCAGTGATCAATCACTAGCAAATTTCAAATGCTTAACTCATAGCCTCATAGGCCATATCTGTATTGGACAAAATATTTTTGAAATGACAATGCTGAGTACATCCATAGCATGGAAGATGTGTTCTACCGTGAGCTTGTTGATAGAAGTGTGAGGATATTTTGTCATGGCATTGCTCCTCGGAATTGCTCAGATCCAGATAAACAAGTAGAATGTGCACGGCTGAACTACGAGGACGACAACTAGAGTACTAGACCTATTTGGCTCTTGGCCGATATTCGACAGTTGACACAGGCACACCGCTGCTTGCCGCAGCGATCATCGGGATGGCGCCCTGGCGCTGCTGGATGGCCGGATGCTGTCATCATATACTCTATCCTTGAACATGACGACGATTCCAGCGGCGTCACGCTTGGAATAGCACCATCTCCTTTTCAAAATTACCATCAATCTATCACGCATGGATGAAGGCTGAGTTACTGATTAAGGTTTCTGAATTACTGAAGCAAAACTGAAATGGCAGCAGTTAGCTATGTTAGTGTTAAATCGTTGCATTTCTTATGGTTTGTTAACGCCGATCTCAGGTTCAATTATGTTAATGTAGCTAGTCTAGCTGTTACTACCTGGGTTGTATTCAGTTAATCAGCATAGCTAATTATTTGTACCGTTGTGTTAAATATTTTATCCAACAGTTCAATGAGTCCTGTTTAACTGAATTGGAAGAGGCCACTAGTTGCACCTACTACTCAATTCTCACCACCTTCGGAGAATTGTTTTTTTGTTTTCTTTTTCAGTCACAACAGAGGCGCAGCGCCTATGAAGTAGCACTATTTCGTACAGGTACCATACAGGGGTGGTGGCTCAGTTGGCTAGCACGTACAACCGTGTTGACTCTGAGGTCTCGAGTTCGAATCGCTCTCACACCCATAACCAATCGAACCATGTAGTGATGAAACGCTCAGTGACAACTTGGGTCGTCACATATCCACCTGAATCATCAGGTGAAGTTGAGCATGTCTGAACTTGGTTATCTTTTTTTTCCAACTAAGCTTCTGTGGCGTGCGTACTTGTCAATTCATACTTCAACGACGATCCCTAACTCATCTATGGATGTTAGCAAAATGTTCTGAAACACAGCTGTCTGATTTGTCTTAATGCACCAAAATGTTCTGAAAGTTGCTTGGATTTCGGTCTAGTGATGTTTTGGCTCTGTCACAACTCACATTTCTAAACTATATTTTGTACCACTGAATCTGAACAATTTCTTTTTAGTTTATATCGCTCAATTCAGTCTGTCCTTTGCTCACGTTCTGTATTTTCTTGAAGCTGCTTGGGCTCCTCAACCTAGAGGATGTCTTATGAGTTATGATCTCGCCATTAACAATTTTAGGTTGTTGTATTTATCAAACAGTTCAGTATGCAGCTGGTCACCTAACTCAGATACACACGGAATGGAAGTGAGTGGAATGTGAGTTATAAAATGACTTTATTTTTTGATTACACAGAATAAGAATCAAATATTGTATACACGACATGCTAGGAATTCTTTTTGAGTTATCAGCTTCTGGTTTAGATAATTTTCTCGGACTTTTGATGTTGAAGAAACTAGTCACTCTTTTCAGTCTTTTGTTATGAACTAAGCTTCTGTGTCATGTGTGCTTTATCAATTCATAAAGTCGAGCTAGTATCTAATGTGGTGCTGGTAGGGGCTAGGGTCTAGGACGGAGGTTGTAAGGGTGGAAGTGAGGGCGGAGAGGTTGGAGGGCTCGACGCCGGCGGCTGGGCGCCGTCGCGGAGGAAGGAGGCGGCGGCTAGGGTTGGGTGCGGCTGGGCGCAGGGGGTCTCCCGTCTCCCTTCCCTTCAGGAGACGAGACAGTATGATACTGAATATTTGTTTGATTAATCTCGAAGGGGTACAAGTGTTTATATAGGAGGACGCCTCCTCTAAACCCTAATTTACTTGGACTAAGCCCCTAATTTACTTGGGCTAAGCCCACAACTAGCCACTAGTGGGCTTCCTGCGTGTATAGGTCAGACCGACCATAACATCTCTCCCCGCCTTCTCAAACAGCTCGTCCTCGAGCTGAACTTCTGGAAACTGTTGACGGAGATCTTCAAGCTTCTCCCAAGTCGCCTCGTCCTATGGCAGGCCTGTCCAATGCACCAAGACGTGCCAAACACCACGGCGCTGCTGGGCCTTCAACACGCGAGCCACACTTGCCGGGGCAGGCTCGAGACGCCCATCCGAAGTAGGTGGAAGAGCTGGTGGTGCAGAAGGAGGGTCGCCCTGGTAGGCCTTCAGGAGGCCGACGTTGAAGACGTCTTGGAGGCGTGAGCCCACAGGCAACTCAAGGCGGTAGGCGAGCTTGCCGATGCGCTCCAGCACACGGAAAGGACCGGCGTAACGAGGTCCCAACTTGCGCCTGGAGCGCGGGTCCAAGGACTGGGTCGTCCGGTGAAGAAGGCGTAGCCAGACCCAGTCGCCCACCGCAAACTCCGCCTCGCGATGGTGTGCATCATAGTACCTCCTGGTCAGCTGCTGAGCCTGAAGAAGTCGCTGACGCGCCTCAGCCAGTATCTCGTCGCGGGTACGCAGCAGGTCATCTGCCGTCTCAGTACGGACCGTGCCAGACGCATAGGGAAGCATCGCTGGTGGTGGCCTCCCGTAGACCACCTCAAAGGGAGTGGCGTGCAACGCGGAGTGGTAGGACGTGTTGTAGCAGTACTCCGCCCACGCCAGCCAGTCCACCCAAGCTCGTGGACGATCCCCGGTGATGCAGCGTAGGTACATGGCAATGATCTTGTTGACGACCTCGGACTGGCCGTCCGTCTGAGGATGAAACGCCATGCTCATGCGGAGCTTCACGCCCGCCAACCCAAAGAGGTCCCTCCAGACGTGACCCGTGAACACAGGATCATGATCACTGACGATGGAGGACGCAAACCCGTGGAGGCGAACGATGCCGTCGAAGAAGGCGCGTGCCACGGACGCCGCCGTATAGGGATGGCCGAGGGCGATGAAGTGCGCGTACTTGGAGAAGCGGTCAACCACCGTGAGGATGACGGACTTGCCGCCAACCTTCGGCAGCCCCTCGATGAAGTCCATGGAGATGTCCGCCCACACCTGGGACGGCACGTCCAACGGCTGCAGCAAGCCCACCGGACGGAGCGTCTCCGTCTTGTTCCGCTGGCATGTGACACACGCCCGCACCCAGTCTCGCACCAGGGCGCCATCCCCTGGAATGTAAAAATCAGCGCGGAGACGGTGCGGGGTCTTACGGACGCCCTCGTGACCTGCAGAATGCGCCAAGGACAAGGCCTGGTGGCGCAGGTCTCCATGTCCGGCACGAAGATGCGGCGTCCATGGAGGAGTAGTCCCTCGTCCAGGCGCCATGGCGCGGTCAGCTCGCCGTCGGCCAGGTGCTGGCGCAGCTGCTGCGCATCCGCAGCCGTGGCAGTAGCGCGGCGAACCTCGTCGATGAAGGCGAAAGATGGCCCGGAGTGGATGCAGAGGGCTGCACCGACTGTGGGCGCGTCCGCAGTGTCGTCAACGTCTTGGCGGGACAGGGCGTCGGCGACTGTGTTGAGGCGGCCGGGGTAGTACTCGACGGTGAAGTCGAAGCTGAAGAGCTTGCTGATCCACTGGTGTTGCGGCGCGGTGGAGAGGCGCTGATCCAGCAAGAACTTCAGGCTGTAGTGGTCCATGCGCACACGGAATGTCCGGCCCCAAATATACGCCCGCCAGTGGCGCACCGCCTGGACCAGCCCGATCAGCTCGCGCTCATATGCGGTGAGCTTGTGGTGGCACGCGGTGATAACCCACAAGTA
>NC_061509.1:80662393-80698055 GCF_022539505.1 Lolium rigidum | reverse complement strand
CGGCGAAGGGGCGACTGAAGAAGGCGAGTGGACCCTCGCCCTGGTGAAGGACGGTGCCGAATCCAATGCCGGAGGCGTCGCAGTCCACCACGAACGGCTCGTCGAAGTCTGGAATCTGAAGAACGGGACCCATCGTGAGTGCCCGCTGCAGGGTGGCGAAGGCCGTGGCCGCCTCCTCATCCCAGGAGAAGGCGTCGCGGCGAAGCAGGCGCGTGAGAGGCGCGGCGATGAGGCCGAAGTCCTGGATGTATCGCCGGTAGTATCCTGCGAGGCCCAAAAATCCGCGAAGAGCTCGCGGCGACTGGGGCGTCGGCCAGGCGGCGATGGCAGCGACCTTGTCCGCGTCCATCGCGACACCGTCGGCGGAGATGACGTGGCCCAAGTACGCGACGGAGGTCGTGCCAAACGAGCACTTCGAGCGCTTGAGATGAAGACGATGCGCTCGAAGCTCGTTGAAGATGATGGCCACGTGCTGCAGGTGCTCCGCCCAGGATGCGCTGTAGATCAAAATATCATCAAAGAAAACAAGCACAAAGCGGCGTAAGTAGGGGCTGAGCACGTCATTCATCAGGGCCTAGAAGGTCGCCGGTGCGTTGGAGAGGCCGAACGGCATCACCAAAAACTCGTAGTGGCTATGGTGAGTGCGGAACGCCGTCTTGGCGATGTCGTCCGGGTGCATGCGCACCTGATGATAGCCCGAGCGCAAGTCGAGCTTGGTGAAGAAGCGCGCGCCATGCATCTCGTCCAGGAGCTCATCCACTACGGGGATGAGGAACTTGTCCTTGGACGTGACGGTGTTGAGGGCGCGGAAGTCGATACAGAAACGCCACGTGCCATCGGTCTTGCGCACAAGGAGCACGGGGGCGCAGAACGGTGACGTCGAGATCCGAATGATGCCCTGTGCTAGCATGACCGCCACCTGGCGCTCGAGCTCGTCCTTCTGCAGCTGGGGCTACCGGTACGGCCGCATAGCTACGGGTGCCGTGTTTGGCAGCAGGTGGATGCGGTGGTCACAGGGTCGCGAGGGAGGGAGGCCCTGCGGCTCGTCGAAGAGGTCGCCGTGCTGCTGCAGTAAGTCGGCCAGGAGCGGATGCGCCTCATCTAGCGCGGCGGCCATCAGGTGAAGCTGCGGGGATGTGCCAGCGCTGCCCACGCCTGTCCAGTGAACACGGCGGCCGCCCTCGCGCCAGAAGATGAGGGACAACACGTCGAGGTCCCACAAGATGGGGCCTAAGGTGCTCAGGAAGTCGAGGCCGAGGATGAAGTCGTAGCAGCCCAAGTCGGTGCCGACGCAGTCGATGGAGAACGGCTCGTCGCCCACGAGCACGGGAACCTGTCGCGCCACGCCCTGGTACGTAAGACGATCCCCGTTGGCGACGGTGACGCTGTACTTCTACGATCCCGCCGGCTGGAGAGCGAGGCGACGCATGGCGGTGTTGGACAAGAAGTTGTGCGTGGAGCCCGTGTCCACCAGCGCAGTGAGACGCTCCCCATTGATCGTCACCAGGAGCAGCATCGTCTTTGCTGTCTTGATGCCCGCCATAGCATGAAGAGAAACGACGAAGGCGGACGCGTCGACTGGCGCGTAGGTCGTGACACCGGCCTCAGTGACGGTGGCGGCCGCGAGCTCGGCGGTGAAGGCCTCAATGTCGGTGTCGTCGACGGTCTCCAGGTAGAAGAGGCGGGCGCACGTGTGGCCCGGTGCGTACTTCTCGTCGCAGTTGAAGCACAGCCCCTGGCGGCGTCGCTCAAGCTGCTCCGCAGCCGTCAGCCGCTTGAAGGGGCGAGCCGGCGCAGGAGGGCCTGCGGGCGCAGCGGCCGGCGCGGGGCGCGGCGGGGCGGTGGGCGTCGGGGCGGGTTGGGGCGCGGGACGAGCGCTGCCATGTTGCGCGTAGACCTGCTGCATGGCGAGGGCGCGCTGCTCGTAGGCTCGGGCGTAGTACATGGCCGTCTGCAGGTCCACCGGCTCGCGCATCTCGACGTCGACGCGGATGTAATCGGGGAGGCCGCCGACGAAGAGATCGGCGCGCTGCCGCGCCGAGATGCCCGGGGCATGGCACGCGAGCGCCTGAAAGCGGTCGGCGAAGTCCTGGACCATGGTGGTGAAGGCGAGGCGTCCCAGCTCGGCGAGGCGGCTGCCACGTAGGGTCGGCCCAAACCGCTGGAGGCACAGGTCGCGGAAACGCTCCCAGGGCGGCATCCCGCCCTCGTCCTGCTCGAGGGCGTAGTACCAAGTCTACGCGGCGCCCCGTAGGTGATAGGAGGCGATCCACGTGCGGTCGGCGCTGAGCGTCCGCTACCCCCGAAAAAACTGCTCACACTGGTTCAGCCAGTTCAGGGGGTCGGTGGCGCCGTCGTAGGTGGCGAACTCCAGCTTGGTTAAGCGGGGCGGCTGCTGTGCCAGAGGCGGGACCTCGGGGGCGCCCTCCCGGCGGCCCGGGTTGAAGGACGTGCTCGCGGCGAAGGGGGCCGCAAACCCGCTAGGACCGCCAAAGGGGTGGGCAGGCTGCTGAACCGTCGTCCGCGCCACAGTCTGAGTGTAGACGGGCGACACGTCGGTCCATGTGGGAATTGGCGATGGCGGCCACCACGCGGGGCGGCCATTGCTGGCGGCGGAGGCGGGCGGTGGGGGCGGCGGGTGCTGGCCGGCCTTGATCTCCGCGAGCTCGAAGCGGATGGCGCGGAGGCTGTCGGCGAGGTCCGCCAAAGTAGCGGGCAGGAGGTCGAGGCCCGTGGGGGCGGCGGCGGCCTGGTCTCCGTTGGCGGCGGCGGCGCCCCCCTACAGCGCGTGGGCGCCTGTCATGGCGGCGGGGGTGGCGGGGGTGGTGTTGGTGGCGGCGGCGGACGTGGCAGCGATGGGGTCGACGGGAGGGCTGTTGGAGCCCATGAGACCTAGGCAATCTGATACCAAAGTGGTAGGGGCTAGGGTTCTACCGAGTCTAGGACGGAGGTTGTAAGGGTGGAAGTGAGGGCGGAGAGGTTGGAGGGCTCGACGCCGGCGGCTGGGCGCCATCGCGGAGGAAGGAGGCGGCGGCTAGGGTTGGGTGCGGCTGGGCGCAGGGGGTCTCCCGTCTCCCTTCAGGAGACGAGACATTATGATACTGCATATTTGTCTGATTAATCTCGAAGGGGTACAAGTGTTTATATAGGAGGACGGCCTCCTCTAAACCCTAATTTACTTGGACTAAGCCCACAACTAGCCACTAGTGGACTTCCTGCGTGTATAGGTCAGACCGACCATAACAGGTGCCTGTTTGTGCTGGAGCGGCAGTGTTGTGGTGTAGCTGATGTTACCATCTTGTCATCACCATGTATGGGAAGTTAGCAAAATGTTCTTACACGCAATCATCTGTTTTTTGTTGCAACTGTAAGTGATCTATGATTTGTAATAAGTCTAGGTGTTTCCGATGGCTGCAATACTGATATTTTTTTAATAAAAGAAATCGTATGCAGAGGCTACATGTAAATTGTAAGTCATGGGCTTTCATCTAATAGGAGAATGAATTCACCACCCACCTCAGTATACACGAATAATGATTTGCCTCTTATATACCACAGCCTTCGTCCGACTAGGTAGCAATCTCCGTTGTCTCACTTTATTTCACCGAGCATGTTCATATCACTAGAGCCAATACACATCAAGCAGGTGACGTAGAAAATGTGTGCCATGAAGGAGACGAGAGAATCCAACAAATATGAGAACACGAGGCATCGGAATCAATGACACAAGCTAGACAGAGAGTTCACGCGACAAAACCGTGTTTCCTCATTTCGAAGATATTTTGTGCGCTATAGGCTATACTAATGGGATACCCCATTTCGAAAAAAAACCGCAATCATCTGTTTGTCCCGATTCAGCAAAATGGTTTCGTTAATCCCACTAGATAAATTTCTCTGCTGAAAATATTTTGTGAATTGCTTGGATTTCAGCTTAGTGATGACTTGAACTGTATTTGGTGCCACGTAAGCTGAACCTTTCGTTTATATGTTTCAGTTCAATCTGTTCCTGCTCATGTAGTCATGTGCTGTTTTGGTGTGGCAATATTTGGGGTGCCATGGAATCTGAACCTTTTCGTTTATATGGTTCAGTTTAGTGTGGCAATATTTTGGTATCATCGATTGTAACTTAAGTTGTCTAAGACTGGACTCCTTTAATTCATAGGATAGGAAAATCATAGGAATAGAAATAGTATAGAATTGGAATGTCATGGCTACTTGAATTTTATGGGAAGATGAAGCGTATTTGACTGTAGTAAAGGAAATTTTCTATGAGGTATGACCTCATGTTTTTTCCTATAGGATTTATACTACAAGATTCCTATAGGATTTGTTCCTATAGAATATGTTCATATGAATCAAACAACATGTGTAGGAAATTTCTTATAGGATTCAAATCCTACACAATTCCTATGAAATTCCTATGAATCAAAGGAGCCCTAAGAAGACAGAATGGTGCATTAGATTTAGAGCAGGCATAGAAATAAAACACTATTCCGATTTATGTTTTCTCTGGTTTAATGTTACAGTTTGCTTCATCTTGCAGTTGACTGTTTTCGAAATTATCTTTACCATGGTCCTGTTTATCACAGAAGACAAATAAAGAGCCAGGCAAGTATTTCTAACTTCTATGTTCAATCTTCATAGTTCTAGAGCTCTTGTTTTCTATACAGAAAAAGAGGCAACTTCTGGTGAAAAGCCAGCGCCTATGTTGACTCATCCACACAACATGATCATCTTGCGAAATTTTGGCAAAAGAGACCACCCTGCCCAATTTATTGACAAAAAGAACCATTTGTGAGTGTAATTGACAAAAGAGACCACCTCGGCTGTGGCGGCAGCGCCCCCAGGCGACACGTGGCACATGCCACCGGAGACTGTTGCGGCACGTTAGAAGCCGCGCCACGCCGTCAACCGCCGTTTACAGCTGCGGGCCATGCCGCCGGAGGCTCGGGCGGCAGGCTGACGTGAAAGCTGCCGCCACAAGGACTGGCGGCACGCCTTCCTGCCTCCACAAGCCATGCGTTGCTGCAACTAAAATGTGAATTAGCTGTCTTGTGCTGCCCCGTGGGTCGCCATGCCATCAGCATGCATCCAGTTTCTGCTGTTAATTTTTGCAAACAAAAGAAGATTTTCTGAGTACACATATGTGACTCTTGTTCGAAATATTGAGTTAGAGCATCTTCACCGGCGTCTCCGATAGGGGCCCCGATAACAATTTGGGAGCCGGGGTTGAAAATGTAAAATCGCCGGCAACCCCGTGCCGGTTCCTTCGCCAATGGCGCGAATCGGGCGCGCCGACGCCTCGCGGAACGACGTTTTTCGCGGAAACGACGGGAGAGGTTGGTCATCGGCGTTAATGGTCTCCCGCACGGAAACCAAAATGGCGAGGGTGACGACTGTCCATGCGGCGTCCACCTACCTTACCCACGCTCCTTCAATGTGCGTCCGCCTTCCTTAAAACCACACTGGCGCGCACTCCTTTTTTCCCCCGCCGTCCATCCCTAGCCGCCGCCGTCCTCAACCTCCGCCCGAACCACCACCCACCCGCGCGTACCACAGATGCTGGCCCTCGCCAGGGAACGGCGGGCCTCGATGACGCCGGAGCAGAGGAGACTCTCGGAGAATGCCCTCGGCAGCCCGGACTGGGAAGATCGCTTCGGCCGCGAGCGCGCCGAAGAGGTCGCGCGGATGGACAATCCCTCCGGCGGCCGCTTCAACAACGTCGGCCGCCGTGCCTGGTGGTACGACCGCGACGTCGACGCCACGCTCCACGAGTACGGCTACCGTCCACGCCACCGCGGGCAACGGGAGCCAGTCTACTTCCCGCAGGATCATGGCGCCGACGCGCGACGCAGAGGTCCCTAGAACGAACCGCGGCGTCCAGAACCTCCCGCACCGGATCGTCCGCCGTCGGGCGCATGCGCTCGGCCGCGCCTCCTTCCAGAGGCATCATCATCCGCGATGACGCGATGCGACGCGCCGTCCTCTGCTCCGGTTGAAAACGATACTCATACGAAGTTCGAACGAAATTTATACAAATTTAACACGACTTCAAACTAAAAAACTAAAAAAACATCTAGCGGCGCGGGGAGTCGAATGCGCTGAAGTCCAGGTCGTTGTCGCTGGATGACCGGAAGGACCAGCTGTCGGCGTCTCGCCCTCCTCCTCATCGGTCTGCTCCTCCTTTGGCGCCGACATCTCTGATGGTTCGGCGAGGTCGACGTAGTTGGCGCCGTGGTCCCTGGCGGACCACACCGCCGCCTGCCGCGGGTCGACCGCGATGTGACGGTAGTCCTCGTCGATGGAACTCCTCCTCGTCGCCGTCACCACGGAGGGCCGCCTGCGCCTCAGCCTCCTTCTCCCACCATTTCTTCTTTGCCGGTGGAAATGGTGGCGAGGTGTCCTCATCCTTGACGCGGGAGCGGTGGCCCGACCTCGGGAGAGGTGAAGTCGTCGCAGGAGAAGCGATCGTCATCGCTCTCCTCCTCCGTTTCCCCGTCGGCGAGGAAGCGGAGGTCACTTTCCCCGTCGGTCAAGGACTTGTCGTCCTCAGACCAGACGGAGAAATCATGGCTGGATTCCTCCCCGGCCTCGATGGCACGGTGGGTGTTGGCCGCATGGACCTCCTCCGGGTTATGCTCCGGCGTCGGCTCGCGGGAAGAGGAGGACTGGGTGGAAAGATCCGATGAAGCAGAGGAGGAAGAAGACATGGTGGCGCAGGAGGGCTTTTGGAGTGCTAATGCGAAGGGGATGCGGAAGCAAACTGTTTGGAGCGGTTAAATAAAAGGGGGTATAATGGAAATTCAATGCCACAGTAGTTTCCGAGGAAGTGGTGCCTAAAAAAAAAACTGTCAGGTCACGCGGAGAAGTTGAGAAGGCAAGGCATCATGATAAAGGATACTGCGACGGTTCTGCCACGACATGACCCGA
Organism: Lolium rigidum; assembly: GCF_022539505.1. Lineage (NCBI taxonomy): Eukaryota > Viridiplantae > Streptophyta > Magnoliopsida > Poales > Poaceae > Lolium > Lolium rigidum. The sequence continues at coordinate 80,691,125 of NC_061509.1, read as the reverse complement.
CGAAGAAGAGCGGAGTGATTTTGGAATTATCAATTCCAAAACCAGGGGGGCATGTGTTATCACCAGAATTTGACCGAGTCAGAGGTAGGCCGCGATCAAGATGGACTTGAAGAATATACATGGAAGAAATACATGAATCGGCCTGTTATGCAAAGTTTGGGCTAGTTTGCCCGTGTATCTGTAATATAGTAGGATACGTGTCGGTTAGTTAGAGTTTGCCTCGTGCACGGTGGGGATTATTCCCACGTTAGAAAGTCTACGGACTATAAATATGTATCTAGGGTTTATGAAATAAACAACAATCACGTTCACCACAAACCAATCTAGGCGCATCGCCAACTCCCTTGTCTTGAGGGTTTCTTCCGGGTAAGCATCATGCTGCCTAGATCGCATCTTGCGATCTAGGCAAGACAAGTTTATTCGCTGTTCATGCGTTGCTCGTATCGAAGCCTTTTTGATGGCGAGCAACGTAGTTATCTTAGATGTGTTAGGGTTAGCATTGTTCTTCGTATCATATGCTATCGTAGTGCAACCCTTAGACATCTAGCCGCCCTTACGCCTATTTTAGGCGTAGGGGCGGCACCCCGCTTGATCATTATTTAGTAGATCCGATCTGTTATGGTTGCTCCTTGTTCTTCAAGGATTAGTTTAATATCTGCATAGTTAGGCCTTACAAAGGGTTGGAGGATCCAGCGGCGCGTAGGGTGTAGTTTGCTAGCCCTAGACAGGATGTTCCGGGGATCAACCTCGTGTTGGTTTTTAGGCCCTGTCTAGGATCGGCTTACGATCACCGTGCGTGGCCGCGAGGCCCAATCACGAGTAGGACGTTCCGATTATGTGGTGAAAACCCTAAATCATCGTAGATCGAGTTAGCTTTATCTTGATCAAGCAGGACCACCATATATTCGTACACCTCGTACGAATCATGGGTGGATCGGCTCCTTGAGCCGATTCACAGGACAACCTGAGAGCCGATCGAGGCTCGTATTTAATGTTTACGTGTATGCCATGCAGCAAACTAAGCGAGGCATCTCCATCACCTTCCTGACCAGGTATAGGTCAGGTGGCACGCCCTTGCACTAGCATCGGACGTGCGTGCCGGAGTCTTTGCGGGCCGTCGCTCGGAGGGACCAGGGCCAGCCGCAGCCCTAAGTTGCTCCCGGCTCTCCTGTGTTGCCCGTCGCTGCTCGCCAGTGGGTTTCTGACCGCAACACATCCTTCTACCACCATCTCTTTTATCCACGAAGATCACAGGTGATCCCCATGGTGAAACACTCTCTTGTATGAATCCTTTCTGTTCCAAGTCATCTAATTGCTCCTTTAGTTCTTTTAACTCCTTAGGCCCCATCTTATATGGTGCTTTAGCAATCGGAGCTGTTCCTGGAATTAGGTCGATAGTGAATTCTATCTCCCTATCTCGTGGCATTCCAGGTAATTCCTTAGGAAACACATCCTGGAATTCATTCACTACAGGTATATCCTCTAACTTCACCTCCTTCATACTGTTCAGTTGTAGCTCGACTTCGATCTGGGTATGCTTGTCTCCTTGATAGATCATTCTACTTCCATCGGGGCTTTTCAATGACACAGTCTTGTTCACACAGTCGATCAATGCTCCGTTAGCTTCTAACCAGTTCATACCAAGAATGACATCAATGTACTTCATCGGTAAAATGAACAGGTCTGCGTCAAACGCGCACTTATTGATCATGATGACTTGTTTTTGTTTGGTATGGGTTACTACTATCGTTCCCCCCGCGGAAAGTATAGTTATGGGTGTATCTAACTTAGTGCAACTAATCCCATGTTTGATGATGAATTGTTGAGAAATGAATGATGTAGTTGCACCAGCATCAAAAAGTACTTTGCCGAGATGAGTGAGTATCTGGAGCGTACCTATCACTGCCTGATCGGAGTTAACCACCTCCTCCAGGCTGGTGCAGTTCAATTTGCCGAAGGGTTTCTTGTTCTTCCAGTTCCCTCCGGTGTTTCCTCCTCGACTTGCTCCTCCTCCTGACTGACCTCCTCCATTCTTCTTATTGGGGCAATCCTTCATCATGTGTCCCTCCTGACGACACCCGAAGCAAATGATTCTGGGTTTACGATAATCCTTCGAAGTATGTCCTTTCATTCCACAGATACGGCAAACTATTTGATTTGCAGTCTGAAACGCTTGGTTCCTCCTGCTACTGTAGTAGTTGCTGTTGTTGTTGTTGTTGTTGTTGCTGTTGTTGTTGTTGTTGTTGTTGTTGTTGTACCTTGGCTTGAAATTCAAGCTGGTATTGGACTTGTTACTAGAAAACCTCTTAGGCTCAAATTTGGCCTTTTTCCTCTTCTCCTCCTGCAGCTGCTTGAAGTCATCTTCAAGAGTGATGGCTGCATCCACCAACTCTTGGAATTTCGTCGCTCTCATCATTCGGAGCTGTACCTTGAACTGGGGACTTAACCCCCGCAAGAACCTCTTCTTTTTCTTGTCCTCGGTGTTGACCTCCTCAACAGCGTACCAAGACAACTTTGAAAACTCCCTGATATAAGTCAGGATAGCTTTATCCTTCTGCTCGAGACTTTCAAATTCTCGACGCTTCAGTTCCACAATGCTTTCAGGGACATTGGATTCCCTGAACTTCCTCGCAAACTCCTCCCAAGTGAATACTTTTCCAGCCGGATAAACGGCTACGATGTTGTCCCACCATGATGCGGCAGGTCCACACAACAAGTGTGTAGCATAACTGACCTTCTCCTGGTCGTTGCAACCAACAGTATTGAGCTTTCGCTCGGTGTCCATAAGCCAGTCTTCCGCGTCCATTGGCTCGGGCGCGTATGCGAAAGATATAGGCTTGGTGTTCTGGAAGTCTGATAAAGTGACTCCCTGATTCTCGGGTCTTTCCACCCGGTTCTGTTGCAGCATCTCCTGGAAGAATTTATTCTGCTGCTCCAACGTTACACACTGTCTCTCTTCCACCATCTGCATGTACTGGACAAAGTTCTGTTGCGTCATGGGTGGTGGTGGTGGTGGAAACTGATTCCTAGCTGCTTCGTCAGCCTCTTCCTTCTGTTTTGCCTCGCGCTCCATGCGCTGTGCTTCTGTTTCCTCTCCTACCGGTCCCGACATAACCCCCTAGTTCTGCAACACAAGATGATACTCATAATTACTCCATGCGCAAGTTTTCTGAGCTCAACTTTGTGCACATAACTAGTCACGCAATGGAAATCAAGAAGCAAATCCAAATCATTCAAAACATATACCATGTATATACATACTTAAGTGGTCTTATTACAATACTCAAGTCGATGTGAGTATGCAAACTCACTTATTAAAGTATATGTACAAATTTCTACAAATATTACACACTACAATACACGTGGTACTTGTGTATTGTAGTCTTGCTTCCCTTGGTGGTCTCTAGTCGATCTTCACTCCCGGTACATCCCAGGCTTCCATCCGGTCGAACGTATCGTCCTCCCGACGTAACCCGGAACATAAGGTCTCCCCGTCGGCCGGTAGTCGAATCGATGATGATCCTAGGGAGAAATCAGTGTTCACGAACTGGTCATTCAATGCATCATAGTCCACCCATCGGGTGTACTCCCCTGTAGCTCCACCATAGGTGTTTCCAACATTCGTATCCGACTCAACCTGTGTAGGATACCCTCCAACTTCTTCCCCATTCCACGGATAACTCTGGTTCTGGGTCGTGGCGTCCTCATTCATCTCTCCGTCATAATACACTGAAGTACTATGAGTTCCAGTATCAGATCCCCAACGCCAACCTGTTGAGTTTTCTATAGGAGTCACGGAACGCTGATTGTTTCCGGATTCCTCTCCACCCTCATATCCTCTATAGGAACTACTAAAATAGTTCCCAGGTGTAACAGGTGTAGTTTCTCGTTCAGGGTGGTCAATACTAATGTAATCACCAGCTGAGTAGACTGGTGTGTGCACCTCATTCTCCATAGGTTCCTTCCCCCTAGTCTCCTCCTTGGGTTCAATAAACTCCTCTAGCATTGTATCAATTGCTCCCGTCAAATGACGGTTCAACTGAAAGAACAATGATAGTAAGTTGCGACTATTATCCATATATTTTGCAGCTTCTGCTGGTTTGCGTTTAGCATATTTGAAGTGGTTGAGCATGGGATCATCTTCCTCTTCCATATGAGGAATGTATGTGAATTCGGAACCCATAAGCTCTTTCGTCTTATGCTCCCGAATATCGGTTATGGCTCTCATAACGGCTATATGGTAGGCTGTGTTGATAGTTCTGGCCTCACCTGCTGGCATTACTACGCTCATTCCCAAAGATTCGGGAAGTCGCAGCCCTACCCTACACTTTGCCAATACAGTACCATCGTAGTACATGTATTTCTTTACTTGGATCTGGGGATCACACCCAAATTCAAGTAACATGGCACGTAGAATATCTGCAAGTCCTCCTTCATATTCACTCAGTATTGAATCCATCACTTTCACGTTTTGTCCCGGACGTGAACTTGCCATGTTGGCTGTAGAAATAGAAAGAATATAAGATTAGTAATAATGCATCATAATAGAGATAATAAAGAATTATCGCACTAAAAGATATGATTGTTGTATTCTCAATTGAATATACACCATATTTTTAGAGAATTCTTTACTAGTCCTATTTGACTCCTAACATTCGGTCCCATTTACTAGGTTCCAACCTAAGGTCAAAGCTTTTGCTCTGATACCAACTGTGGTGACCCTGCATACCACTGCATGTTGTAGTATGCCAGTCGTTGATATAACATTCACGAAGTACCATTCCCCAAATATTACACCCCTCGAGTAGTACAACGAACATAGCAGGTCCATAACTCATTCATTTATTATTACAAGCATAATACACATATCGTCTCGGAGCTCCTCTTGGGTCCTAAGAGGGATACTCCTGGGTTCGAGGCGAACCCAACTTAACTTACAATATAGAAGTCTCATTAAGTTATACATTTATCTCCTCGAGCAGCTAAATATTAAGAGTTCGCACTGCTCGGCTACTACTACTACTCGGTGCTTCTAGGCCTGATCTCCTCCGGAAGCCTCCCCGGTTCCGTAGACTATGAGGTAGTCTATGCCTTCAATACCTCCAGAGAGGTCTGGTTCTTCATAGCCGATAATCTCGGCTCCTTCAGGGTTGTCGTAGTCCTCCTCCAGACGATTCAGACAATCTAAGCAAGGGATTAAAGAGTGGGATGAGTACGAGCGTACTCAACAAGTTCATTATAGATAAGAGGTGTTTAATGCACTAGCTACGATATTAGACCAGAAAGTCTAATACCAATGCAGGTTTTGATAAACATTTCTTCAAGAGATTACTTTTATTTCAAAGAGCTATGTCTCTCAGCCTTCACCGGTTTACTAGAACTTCATGGAGCTCCTTTCCGGCCACGCTCGCAGTTCCATATCCCGGAATAGGGAGTGACAGGTCACGGTTCTTTACACTCTGCAGATGTGTGTTGCTTTACCCATAAGAGATCTTAACCTTGGTGCCAACCGGGCAGCTTTCCCGTCCACACTTCCTTCGGTGTGAGGCCCGGTATAAGGTCTAGCCAATCATGTTCCTCCGCTACCTCGAACACCCACCCTTTGTTGCATGCCCCGACCCTGGGTCCTCGCCGGTCCCATTATTCCCATAGATTTCAGGGTGGACCCCGACCACGACGACAGTCTGGGATCGAACCAAACTCCTTCGCCGGTAGCTGCAACCCATCCTAGACCGCAATACCGTGGGGACTTAGGACTCCCCAGCCTCACCATCTTGCTCCTTCGGGCGACAAGTGTACTACGGACAATGCCGTGGGGACTTAGGACTCCCCAGCCTCACCAGCTTGCCCCCTTGGATTACAATTGTACTACGGTAAAGCGCGTCCGTTGATGAACGAGAGGTGGAAACACTTTTGACTACTCCGTCCCACTCCGGATCTTATGGTTAACACGGTTATTACGGCACAAGAATCATCGGCGACATTTGTTGTTTAATCCTAAATGGATATAAACCCTTGCAATGGAACCTCCACCATATCCACACAATCCATGGTTCCATTGCCCACCACATAGTCATATTCATAGTTATGAAAGTAGTGGTTTTAGTTTTTATGCAATAGTGATAATCATAGTACTTTGCAAGTAATTTGATAAAGATACTCAAATGGTATGAGCAAGCAATGAACTTGCCTGAACACTGCAAAGTTTTGCAGTTGGATGGTGTGGACTGACCCTTGTCCTCTGTTTCTGAAAAATAGCATCATTGTCCGATAAGGGCAATGGTTAAAGAAGCAATTATGCATGATTCCAGTTTTAGGGTTTGTTCCCCCTTCCGATGGTATTATTATTTCATGTCAGAGGTTAATACTAAGATTGGTTTGGAGATACTCTGTTTAGGATAAATATAACCTTGAAATGTTGTCAAGGTGTTGATACGTCTCCAACGTATCGATAATTTCTTATGTTCCATGCCACATTATTGATGTTATCTACATGTTTTATGCACACTTTATGTCATATTCGTGCATTTTCTGGAACTAACCTATTAACAAGATGCCGAAGTGCCGCTTGTCGTTTTCGCTGTTTTTGGTTTCAGAAATCCTAGTAACGAAATATTCTCGGAATTGGACGAAATCAACGCCCAGGGTCCTATTTTGCCATGAAGCTTCCAGAAGACCGAAGAGGCGACGAAGTGGGGCCACGAGGTGCCCAAACCCTAGGGCGGTGCGGCCCCCCCTTGGCCGCGCCGACCTGTGGTGTGGGGCCCTCGTGCCCCCTCCTGACTTGCCCTTCCGCCTACTTAAAGCCTCCGTCGCGAAACCCCCAGTACCGAGAGCCACGATACGGAAAACCTCACCGAGACGCCGCCGCCGCCAATCCCATCTCGGGGATTCAGGAGATCGCCTCCGGCACCCTGCCGGAGAGGGGATTCATCTCCCGGAGGACTCTACGCCGCCATGGTCGCCTCCGGAGTGATGTGTGAGTAGTCTACCCCTTGACTATGGGTCCATAGCTGTACCTAGATGGTTGTCTTCTCCCCATTGTGCTTCATTGTCGGGTCTTGTGAGCTGCCTAACATGATCAAGATCATCTATCTGTAATTCTATATGTTGCGTTTGTTGGGATCCGATGAATAGAGAATACTTGTTATGTTGATTATCAAAGTTATGTCTATGTGTTGTTTATGATCTTGCATGCTCTCCGTTATTAGTAGATGCGCTGGCCAAGTTGATGCTAGTAACTCCAAGAGGGAGTATTTATGCTCGATAGTGGGTTCATGTCTCCGTGAATCTGGAGGGGTGACAAGAACCTCTAAGGTTATGGATGTGCTGTTGCCACTAGGGATAAAACATTGATGCTATGTCTAAGGATGTAGTTGTTGATTACATTACGCACCATACTTAATGCAATTGTCTGTTGCTTTGCAACTTAATACCGGAAGGGGTTCGGATGATAACCCGAAGGTGGACTTTTTAGGCATAGATGCAGCTTGGATGGCGGTCTATGTACTTTGTCGTAATGCCCAATTAAATCTCACAATACTCATCATAATATGTATGTGCATGGTCATGCCCTCTCTATTTGTCAATTGCCCAACTGTAATTTGTTCACCCAACATGCTATTTATCTTATGGGAGAGACACCTCTAGTGAACTGTGGGCCCCGGTCCAATTCTCTTTACTGAAATACAATCTACTGCAATACTGTTCTACTGTTTTCTGCAAACAATCATCTTCCACACAATACGGTTAATCCTTTGTTACAGCAAGCCGGTGAGATTTACAACCTCACTGTTTCGTTGGGGCAAAGTACTTTGGTTGTGTTGTGCAGGTTCCACGTTGGCGCCGGAATGTCTGGTGTTGCGCCGCACTACATCCCACCGCCATCAACCTTCAACGTGCTTCTTGGCTCCTACTGGTTCGATTAAACCTTGGTTTCTTACTGAGGGAAACTTGCCGCTGTACGCATCACACCTTCCTCTTGGGGTTCCCAACGGACGCGTGTTGTACGCGTATCAAGCAGCTTTTTCTGGCGCCGTTGCCGGGGAGATCAAGACACGCTGCAAGGGGAGTCTCCACTTCCCAATCTCTTTACTTTGTTTTTGTCTTGCTTAGTTTTATTTACTACTTTGTTTGCTGCACTAAATCAAAATACAAAAAAATTAGTTGCTAGTTTTACTTTATTTGCTATCTCGTTTGCTATATCAAAAACACAAAAAAATTAGTTACTTGCATTTACTTTATCTAGTTTGCTTTATTTATCGTTGCTAAAATGGCTACCGCTGAAAATACTAAGTTGTGTGACTTCACAACCACAAATAATAATGATTTCTTATGCACACCTATTGCTCCACCTGCTACTACAGCAGAATTCTTTGAAATTAAACCTGCTTTACTGAATCTTGTTATGCGAGAGCAATTTTCTGGTGTTAGTTCTGATGATGCTGCTGCCCATCTTAATAATTTTGTTGAATTGTGTGAAATGCAAAAGTATAAGGATGTAGATGGTGACATTATAAAATTAAAATTGTTCCCTTTCTCATTAAGAGGAAGAGCTAAAGATTGGTTGCTATCTCTCGCCTAAGAATAGTATTGATTCATGGACTAAATGCAAGGATGCTTTTATTGGTAGATATTATCCCCTACTAAAATTATATCTTTGAGGAGTAGCATAATGAATTTTAAACAATTAGATACTGAACATGTTGCTCAAGCTTCGGAAAGAATGAAATCTTTGGTTAAAAATTGCCCAACACATGGACTGACTACTTGGATGATCATCCAAACCTTCTATGCAGGACTAAATTTTTCTTCGCGGAATTTATTGGATTCAGCTGCTGGAGGTACCTTTATGTCCATCACTCTTGGTGAAGCAACAAAACTTCTTGATAATATGATGATCAATTACTCCGAATGGCACACGGAAAGAGCTCCACAAGGTAAGAAGGTAAATTCTGTCGAAGAAACCTCTTCCTTGAGTGATAAGATTGATGCTATTATGTCTATGCTTGTGAATGATAGGACTAATATTGATCCTAATAATGTTCCGTTAGCTTCATTGGTTGCACAAGAAGAACATGTTGATGTAAACTTCATTAAAAATAATAATTTCAACAACAATGCTTACCGGAACAATTCTAGTAACAACTATAGGCCATATCCTTATAATAATGGCAACGGCTATGGTAATTTTTATGGGAATTCTTACAACAATAATAGGAATTCACCCCCTGGACTTGAAGCCATGCTTAAAGAATTTATTAGTACACAAACTGCTTTTAACAAATCTGTTGAAGAAAAACTTGGGAAAATTGATATACTTGCTTCTAAAGTCGATAGTCTTGTCGCTGATGTTGATCTTTTGAAATCGAAAGTTATGCCTAATGAGAATCATCATAATAAAATTGTTACTACAGAAAATGCCATCCAAGTTAGAATTAATGAGAATATAAGATTAATGGCTGAACTGCGTGCTAGGTGGGATAGAGAAGAAAATGAAAAACTAGCTAAAGAGAAGAATGTAGCTAAAGTTTGGACTATTACCACCACTAGTAATGCTAATGTTACACAAGTTGCTGCACCTCCTACTAATACTAATAAAAGAATTGGTGTTAGCAATGTTTCCACTTCTAATGCAAAGCGCGAGAAACTGCCTGAAATTGCTAAAACTGCTGAAACTGCCTGTGATAAAACTGCTGAAATTTTTTCCAACATTGAGGATGATGATCCCATTGCTTTAGATTATAATGGTTTGAATTTTGATGATTGCCACATCTCTGAAGTTATAAAGTTCTTGCAAAAACTTGCTAAAAGTCCTAATGCTAGTGCTATAAATTTGGCTTTCACGCAACATATTACAAATGCTCTCATAAAAGCTAGAGAAGAGAAACTAGAGCGCGAAGCCTCTATTCCTAGAAAGCTAGAGGATGGTTGGGAGCCCATCATTAAGATGAAGGTTAAAGATTTTGATTGTAATGCTTTATGTGATCTTGGTGCAAGTATTTCGTTATGCCTAAGAAAATTTATAATATGCTTGACTTGCCACCGCTGAAAAATTGTTATTTGGATGTTAATCTTGCTGATCATTCTACAAAGAAACCTTTGGGGAAAGTTGATAATGTTCGCATTACCGTTAACAATAACCTTGTCCCCGTTTATTTTGTTGTCTTGGATATTGAATGCAATGCATCTTGTCCCATCATATTGGGAAGATCTTTTCTTCGAACTGTTGGTGCTACTATTGATATGAAGGAAGGTAATATAAAATATCAATTTCCTCTCAAGAAAGGTATGGAACACTTCCCTAGAAAGAGAATTAAGTTACCTTTTGATTCTATTATTAGAACAAACTATGATGTCGATGCTTCATCTCTTGATAATATTTGATACACACTTTCTGCGCCTAGCTGAAAGGCGTTAAAGAAAAGCGCTTATGGGAGACAACCCATGTTTTTACCTACAGTACTTTGTTTTTATTTTGTGTCTTGGAAGTTGTTTACTACTGTAGCAACCTCTCCTTATAATTGTTTCGTGTTTTGTTGTGCCAAGTAAAGTCTTTGATAGAAAAGTTCATACTAGATTTGGATTACTGCGCAGTTTCAGATTTCTTTGCTGTCACGAATTCCGACCTGCCTCTCTGTAGGTCGCTCAGAAAAATATGCAAATTTACGTGCGTGATCCTCAGATATGTACGCAACTTTCATTCAATTTGGGCATTTTCATTTGAGCAAGTCTGGTGCCATTTTAAAATTCATCAATACGAACTGTTCTGTTTTGACAGATTCTGCCTTTTATTTCGCATTGCCTCTTTTGCTATGTTGGATAAATTTCTTTGATCCATTAATGTCCAGTAGCTTTATGCAATGTCCAGAAGTGTTAAGAATGATTATGTCACCTCTGAACATGTTAATTTTTATTGTGCACTAACCCTCTAATGAGTTGTTTCGAGTTTGGTGTGGAGGAAGTTTTCAAGGATCAAGAGAGGAGTATGATGCAACATGATCAAGGAGAGTGAAAGCTCTAAGCTTGGGGATGCCCCGGTGGTTCACCCCTGCATATATCAAGAAGACTCAAGCGTCTAAGCTTGGGGATGCCCAAGGCATCCCCTTCTTCATCGACAACGTTATCAGGTTCCTCCCCTGAAACTATATTTTTATTCCATCACATCTTATGTGCTTTGCTTGGAGCGTCGGTTTGTTTTTGTTTTTTTTTGTTTTGTTTGAATAAAATGGATCCTAGCATTCACTTTATGGGAGAGAGACACGCTCCGCTGTAGCATATGGACAAGTATGTCCTTAGCTTCTACTCATAGTATTCATGGCGAAGTTTCTTCTTCGTTAAATTGTTATATGGTTGGAATTGGAAAATGATACATGTAGTAATTGCTATAAATGTCTTGGGTAATGTGATACTTGGCAATTGTTGTGCTCATGTTTAAGCTCTTGCATCATATGCTTTGCACCCATTAATGAAGAAATACAAAGAGCATGCTAAAATTTGGTTTGCATATTTGGTCTCTCTAAGGTCTAGATAATTTCTAGTATTGAGTTTTGAACAACAAGGAAGACGGTGTAGAGTCTTATAATGTTTACAATATGTCTTTTATGTGAGTTTTGCAGCACCACTTCATCCTTGTGTTTGTTTCAAATAAGCCTTGCTAGCCTAAACCTTGTATCGAGAGGGAATACTTCTCATGCATCCAAAATACTTGAGCCAACCACTATGCCATTTGTGTCCACCATACCTACCTACTACATGGTATTTCTCCGCCATTGCAAAGTAAATTGCTTGAGTGCTACCTTTAAAATTCCATCATTCGCCTTACAATATATAGCTCATGGGACAAATAGCTTAAAAACTATTGTGGTATTGAATATGTACTTATGCACTTTATCTCTTATTAAGTTGCTTGTTGTGCGATAACCATGTTTCGGGGACGCCATCAACTATTCTTTGTTGAATTTCATGTGAGTTGCTATGCATGTTCGTCTTGTCTGAAGTAAGAGCGATCTACCACCTTAAGGTTAAGCATGCATATTGTTAGAGAAGAACATTGGGCCGCTAACTAAAGCCATGATCCATGGTGGAAGTTTCAGTTTTGGACATATATCCTCAATCTCATATGAGAAAATTATTAATTGTTGTTACATGCTTATGCATAAAAGAGGAGTCCATTATCTCGTTGTCTATGTTGTCCCGGTATGGATGTCTAAGTTGAGAATAATCAATAGCGAGAAATCCAATGCGAGCTTTCTCCTTAGACCTTTGTACAAAGCGGCATAGAGGTACCCCATTGTGACACTTGGTTAAAACATGTGCATTGTGATGATCCGGTAGTCCAAGCTAATTAGGACAAGGTGCGGGCACTATTAGTATACTATGCATGAGGCTTGCAACTTGTAAGATATAATTTGCATGATACATATGCTTTATTACTACCATTGATAAAATTGGTTCATGTTTTCAAAATCAAAGCTCTAGCACAAATATAGCAATCGATGCTTTTCCTCTTTGAAGGACCATTCTTTTACTTTTATGTTGAGTCAGTTCACCTATTTCTCTCCACCTCAAGAAGCAAACACTTGTGTGAACTCGTGCATTGATTCCTACATATTTGCATATTGCACTTATTATATTACTCTATGTTGACAATATCCATGAGATATACATGTTACAAGTTGAAAGCAACCGCTGAAACTTAATCTTCTTTTGTGTTGCTTCAACACCTTTACTTTGAATTATTGCTTTATGAGTTAACTCTTATGCAAGACTTATTGATGCTTGTCTTGAAGTGCTATTCATGAAAAGTCTTTGCTATATGATTCACTTGTTTACTCATGTCATATACATTGTTTTGATCGCTGCATTCACTACATATGCTTTACAAATAGTATGATCAAGGTTATGATGGCATGTCACTCCGTAAATTATCTTTGTTATCGTTTTACCTCGCTCGGGACGAGCAGAACTAAGCTTGGGGATGCTGATACGTCTCCAACGTATCGATAATTTCTTATGTTGCATGCCACATTATTGATGTTATCTACATGTTTTATGCACACTTTATGTCATATTCGTGCATTTTCTGGAACTAACCTATTAACAAGATGCCGAAGTGCCGCTTGTCGTTTTCGCTGTTTTTGGTTTCAGAAATCCTAGTAACGAAATATTCTCGGAATTGGACGAAATCAACGCCCAGGGTCCTATTTTGCCACGAAGCTTCCAGAAGACCGAAGAGGAGACGAAGTGGGGCCACGAGGTGCCCAAACCCTAGGGCGGCGCGGCCCCCCCTTGGCCGCGCCGACCTGTGGTGTGGGGCCCTCGTGCCCCCTCCTGACTTGCCCTTCCGCCTACTTAAAGCCTCCGTCGCGAAACCCCCAGTACCGAGAGCCACGATACGGAAAACCTTACTGAGACGCCGCCGCCGCCAATCCCATCTCGGGGGATTCGGGAGATCGCCTCCGGCACCCTCGCCGGAGAGGGGATTCATCTCCCGGAGGACTCTACGCCGCCATGGTCGCCTCCGGAGTGATGTGTGAGTAGTCTACCCCTCGGACTATGGGTCCATAGCTGTAGCTAGATGGTTGTCTTCTCCCCATTGTGCTTCATTGTCGGGTCTTGTGAGCTGCCTAACATGATCAAGATCATCTATCTCGTAATTCTATATGTTGCGTTTGTTGGGATCCGATGAATAGAGAATACTTGTTATGTTGATTATCAAAGTTATGTCTATGTGTTGTTTATGATCTTGCATGCTCTCCGTTATTAGTAGATGCTCCGGCCAAGTTGATGCTAGTAACTCCAAGAGGGAGTATTTATGCTCGATAGTGGGTTCATGTCTCCGTGAATCTGGAGGGGTGACAAGAACCTCTAAGGTTATGGATGTGCTGTTGCCACTAGGGATAAAACATTGATGCTATGTCTAAGGATGTAGTTGTTGATTACATTACGCACCATACTTAATGCAATTGTCTGTTGCTTTGCAACTTAATACCGGAAGGGGTTCGGATGATAACCCGAAGGTGGACTTTTTAGGCATAGATGCAGTTGGATGGCGGTCTATGTACTTTGTCGTAATGCCCAATTAAATCTCACAATACTCATCATAATATGTATGTGCATGGTCATGCCCTCTCTATTTGTCAATTGCCCAACTGTAATTTGTTCACCCAACATGCTATTTATCTTATGGGAGAGACACCTCTAGTGAACTGTGGGCCCCGGTCCAATTCTCTTTACTGAAATACAATCTACTGCAATGCTGTTCTACTGTTTTCTGCAAACAATCATCTTCCACACAATACGGTTAATCCTTTGTTACAGCAAGCCGGTGAGATTGACAACCTCACTGTTTCGTTGGGGCAAAGTACTTTGGTTGTGTTGTGCAGGTTCCACGTTGGCGCCGGAATCTCCGGTGTTGCGCCGCACTACATCCCGCCGCCATCAACCTTCAACGTGCTTCTTGGCTCCTACTGGTTCGATTAAACCTTGGTTTCTTACTGAGGGAAACTTGCCGCTGTACGCATCACACCTTCCTCTTGGGGTTCCCAACGGACGCGTGTTGTACGCGTATGAGGTGTTTTTAAAGTCCAATTGCATTAATGGACTTATTTTCATTATTGAAAATAATAATAGGTGTGATTTAAATAATTATTTAATTCATCAAATTAAGATTTATTCTTAGTTGTCTTCAAAAATTCTCTTTGATATTTTATTTAGATAGAGAATTTTATGCTTATCAATTTTCATAATTTTAATTATTTTTTTAGAGCTTTTAAACATTTCTTATGTAATTTCAAAGTTTCTGTCTTTAACTCATTTTGTGAAATGACTATAATGCCCTTGGGCCCCACCTGTCAGGGTGGCCCAACGGGTTAGGTCGAACCCGAGCCACTCTGTTGGCTCGGTCGGCCCACTCGCTCTCTCCTCTCACCTCGCACCGAAACCCTAATCCCCTTCTCCTCTCTGGCGATTTCCTCGTCGCCGCCCTCTTCTCGGAATTTCTCCGGCCTACTCAGGCCGTCGCCGCCGGCGAGATCAGGTGGATCTGATCCGCCTTTCGACGGCGGACACGGTGGTCCGCGTCGATCTGGGATTCGTCCTCGCCACCGCGCGGCCCCAACTCGCCTGCAACCCTGGCCGCAAGGATCCATGGCGATGCGCCGCCTGCCGGCGCCCCTGATGCTGCGGTGTTGCCGCGCCTGGCCGTGGTGTTGCTGGGCGTGGCGGCGCTGCCATGACCAGGCCTGGCCTGGCGCTGCCATGCCTCCGGCGTGTGCCGCCGTGGCCGCCATGGCAGCGTTTCTTCGCCCGCGTCACCAGTAAGTGCTCCTCGCCTTCCCTTCTCTGCTATCTGGACTACCTCCTGCTCCTATTCGTCTAGCTCCGCCGCTGGCTTGCTCTCCCTGTGGAGAATTTAGCCGTGTAGATGTACTGCTGCGGCGATGCTCCTGTGGCCTTACTCGATTGCTGCTGTGCTTGTGCTGCAGCCTCCCTGTGCTTCTGTTCTTGATGCTATTCTTGCCATTTACTCCAGTATATTCATATATGTTGCCCTGGCTTGATTGCAGTGTGCAATTCTTGCAAATTTGCAAGTACCAGAGCCATTGTGGCTTACTCTGGTGCTCAGATGTATTATTATGCTCAATTGAGCATCACTGTGGCTTAACAGTGTGATTAAATAAGGATTAGATATGTGCCTTGCTTGTGCATCTTGATCCAGTGGCTCATCATGCCTTTGATGTGCTCTGGATGCAATCATGGATTATTATTTACTTATCTGTGAAGCATCTATTGATTATCTGTGACTTTGTATTCATATAATTCCAGTGTGGTGCCTGTGAGTAATTCTAGCATGCCTTGGCATTCTCTAGCAGGCTCTGGTGATCAATTGATCACCACTTGCTTGTGGCTTACATGCTTTCTCATTTCCTATGCCTATCTGGTGCTCATCCTGGTGTCTGTGTGACACATGCACTTTTGCTAGTGAGTGTTAATGCTTGCTCAAGCATCATCTGATGCTTGCAGTGAGCCATTGGGTCACTGGCAAGATGCTAGTGCTTGGTTACTTGTCTGTTTCATTTATCTATAATTTCTTACTTGGCTAAATAGATAAATGATGTGAACTATTTATCAGTAATGATCATCTTACAATTAATAGGATTGAGCTAGAGGGATGCCAATCATTTATTGGGAACCCTAGCTCCATTTGAACCCTTCTGGGTAATGATATAATGCTTTGGTGACTTTCTTGTGTGGCTAGGTAGCTGTTGTGACCCTAGCAGGCTTTGTCTGCTAGAAATGGTTGCTCCTACCCCTGTTGGATGCTTCTGTGCTCTAATCCTGGTAGTCTTTCATAGGCTGCTAGGTTATTTGATGTTGAAATCATACTGGACAGATAACTGTCCAATAATCTGATGGCTTTGCTAGCTGTGTGTTGCTAGGTGAATCTGGGTAGCTAGATAGGAATTAGTTCCTTACTGGATTTCCCTGATTAAGTCACTTTTAATTCTATTGGCTTGATCAGTGTTCCCTTGGATCCATTCCTGATGGTTGTACCCTTATTTTGCTTGCATCATATGGCTGGTAGCCAAATGATGATACAAACAGGGTACTCACGCCCTTTTGCTAGTGTGTGATTGATGCATATGCTTATTTATGAGCAAGACAGATGCTTGCTCATGATTCTTGTGTATACCTCACTCCAGCTCCTAGAAATGGGTTGGTGTAGAGGATTGCTTCAGTGATGAACTGGTGCTTGTCCTGCTCCTCCTTGTGAGCTTGTGAAGCTTGATTTGGTCCTGTGGTGGATTTTGGACAGGTTGAACAGCTCTAGCTGTTCTTCCTGTTCTTGCTGTTCTTGGTGTTCTTACTCTTTGGAGATTCTGCCGATGAGCTGCTAGGGTTTCTGGCTGTGAAAAGGTTTTATATGAACCTTTGTTGGCTCCTCTGGTCGACAGCTTGGCCTGGCACCAATTTGGTGACTCTCCTGGTTGTGTGTGTGTGCTGTTGTACATGCACAGTGCCTGGTGAGCAGGCAGTGTGTGTGTAAGCCTGATGCTGTGCATTTGGTCTTGGAGAGGATCAGCTCGACTGATCTTTGTTCATATCCTCTCTGTTTCATTTCTTTGCTAACCTGCCACTTGGCATAACTATTTTCTTTGCTTTGTTGTGTGCAGGTTTCAAGCAATTGATCAAGATGATCCAGAAGATCATCAAGTCCAAGATCAAGTGAAGATGTTCTTGTAGTATTTAGGATAGAATCTATCCTTGTACCTTTCTTTTTATTTTCTTTTCTATTTTTCCCAATTTGTGTAATGTGTTGTAATATATCATATATCTATTCTGGATATTGTAAATGACATTGTATTATGTGTGATTATCAATAAAGCTCCCATTTTCCTTAATGAGCTTTACATAATTGTTGTATTATTTATAATCTTGATTAATGATAATTGTTTATTAAATTATCTCAAGTTTGAATTATGTGATATCCATTTGATGTTTGAATTTGAAATTCAAATTCAAATTTGGTTTGAATTCAATCATACAACTTAATTTAGAATTCAATCATGCAACTTAAGATTTTGATGCATCTTCTCTTCTCTCTTCTCAAAACCCTAATCTAGTTAAGTAAGAACAAGTTTATCGCACTCTCGAAACCCTAACCCTGTAGGATGTCGAGAGAGAAACCTGTTCCCCTTTGATGCAGTTTTGTTTTAAAAACGCGAAATTTCCCCGTAATTTACAATGCAATGCACATCCCTTTCTAAAATCTACCCCTCGATCGTCTCTAAACCTGGGACATTACAGCTGCCGCCACAGCCGAGGTGGTCTCTTTTGTCAATTACACTCACAGGTGGTCCTTTTTGTCAATGAATTGGGCAGGGTGGTCTCTTTTGCCAAAATTTCTCATCTTGCTAGAGATGACAGGCAGCCAAATTGCAGTCTACAATGGGAAAAATTCTCAACCAGCTTGAGATCAAGCCAGAGATGTCTGTCTTCTATGGTATCTGTGTGCTGCTACCTATCCTATGCATGGAAATCGAAAGCAAAACACATGCTATCTGTGTGCATTCTAGTTAAAATCCTCATTCCGTATACCTTTGTGCATCCTTTGGTTTCTGTTGTGCCAAAGCTATATGTAGTCCTTGTTGTGTACCGTGCAATCCTTTGATATTTATGGCCATGTGGATTTGTTTGAGAAACATAAGATTGCTGCTTCCTTCAAAGTGTAGTTCGTTGGAGCCGTTTGATTGAACTCAGTTCACTGTGATTGGCCAGGATGGACTCAGCAGAAATCTGTTCTGTCAAAGGTGGCTGGATATATACCCAATCCTGGGTGGATCCTGCTCGCTGTGTTCGGCCCCATCTTCCACATTGTCTACTCCACTTGGAATAGTACCACGACACCACCTTCTGTTCTTCTTCCTGATCCATGCAAACTTTGCATAATTACCATCAATTGTTGGTTAATCTAGCCTTTTCCTTCTAGCCTTTTCCTTCTCTCAATAAGATGCACTAGCATCAGTAGCATCATGTTAGCGTCAGGAGTTTTTTCAGTTAGAATTCAGTTAGCAGTTCAGCTATTTTTCAGCTGCAGATAGGGTAGTTTGACCTGATCCTTGCGCATGACTCGATCGCCTAGACGTGGGATGGCACGTCTGTTGTGGGCATCGTGTGATCAGCACGATCAGTCCTTGGATGAATAAAAGGAAGAACGAAACAGAAAAGCTGCAAGTCGTTCGCAGCATAAAACCTCTGTCTTTGTCCTCTGAGTTCGTGAGTGAGATCGAGAGGTAGTTAGACGAGAGGCTACAAGTGGTATCAGAGCCTAACCCCATGGTGGGGACTCCACCGCCGGCACCTCCAGCGCCGGCAGATGCAGCGGCTGCGAGCGCCGCAGCAGCCAGGAGCCCTCTTCGCGCGCGATCGCAAAGTCGCGGATGAAGCAGGGGAAGGAGGAGTGGTGGCGGCGAGGTGGTTTTGCGGGAGACGATCGTGCGGGACGGTGGCAGCGGCGGCTCCACGTCCTAGCCAACACTCACCAAGACCAACTACACGGAGTGGGCGATTCTTATGCGCGTCAAGCTCCAGGCCGCGGGCCTGTGGGAAGCTGTCGACGCGGATGACACACCTGAGCGGCAGGAAAGGCAGGCGCTCGGCGCCATCCTGAGCTCCGTGCCATCGGAGATGGTGCAGCTCCTCGCTGCAAAGGACAACGCCAAGGTCGCCTGGGACACGATCAAGACGATGCGCGTCGGCGTCGATCGCGTCCGCGAGGCGCGCTGCCAGAAGCTCCGAAAGGACTTCGACAACCTGGCGTTCAGGAGCGGGGAGAACGCCGAGGACTTCTCCATCCGCGTCTCCAGCCTCGTCACTGAGCTGCAGTCCTTGGGCGACACCACCTCCGAGCTCGACGGCGTGTCCAAGATCCTGCACGTCGTCCCTAAAAGGTACGCTCAGATGGCTTGCTCGATCGAAACCTTGCTTGACCTGAAGGAGCTCACGATCGAGGAGCTAAGCGGGCGTCTGGCGCCGTCCGAGGGACGTGGCGAGCCAGACCAAGACGCCGGTGGCCACCTGCTCCTCACGGAGGAGGAGTGGCGCGCACGCGCTGCCAGCCGCCAGCACGGATCAGAAGGATCCGGCTCAGGTGGCAAGCAGAACAAGAACCGCCCGAACGGCCGCGGCCGCAAGAAGAAGAGGGACGAGGACGCGCAAGCTCACCTTGTCCAGGAAGAAGGTGACGCTGACCCAGCGATGCTCCTCGCAGAGATCATACTCGACGACGTGCCCAGTGCGTCTGGGCCAAGCACACCAGCGACGATCGCCGGTGACGTCGAACCAGCGCGTCCTCTCATCCTCCTGAACGAGGAGAAGGCCAAGGTGGTGCCAGGACGCGCAGATGAGCCCATGGATGCCATGTGGTACCTCGACACGGGCGCGTCGAACCACATGACGGGGAACCGTTCCGCGTTCACCACCCTCGACGAATCGGTCACCGGCAACGTGCGCTTCGGCGACGGATCGGTGGTGCAGATCAAGGGCAAGGGAGACATCGCGTTCAGCATCAGCGGTGGCCGCCAACGCGCGTTCACCGACGTGTACTTCATCCCCAAGCTGAAGAGCAGTGTCGTGAGCCTCGGGCAGCTCGACGAACACGACTGCGACATCCACATCAGGAGCGGCACGCTGACGATCCGCGATCATCGCGATCAACTGCTGGTCCAGGTGAGGCGCTCCCCTAATCGTCTCTATCAGCTGACGATGCAGCCAGCCAGGCCAGTGTGCCTGGCATTGCGCCTCGACACAGTGGCATGGTGCTGGAACGCACGGTTCGGGCATGTCCATCTGGAGGCGTTGCAGAAGATGGCCAGGGAGGGCATGGTGCGCGGACTTGTCACCAGTCGAGCCCACCGGCGAACTCTGCGAGGCCTGCCTGGCGGAGAAGAAGCTGCGCACACCGTTCCCGCAGCAGGCCAAGTACAGGGCGGAGCAACCGCTCGAGCTGGTGCACGCCGACCTGTGCGGTGCTGTCGCGCCACCAACACCTGGAGGATGCAGGTACTTCTTGCTCCTCGTCGACGACTACAGCCGCTTCATGTGGCTCGTCATGTTGACGACGAAGGACGAGGCCGGCGATGCTCTCAAGCGCTTCCAGGCCGAGGCGCAGACTGAGGCACGGTGCACGCTGCGGACACTCCGCACCGACCGCGGTGGGGAGTTCACGTCGAACGAGCTCGCCGCCCACTTCTCCGACACCGGTGTCAAGCGGCACTTGACGGCGCCGTACTCACCGCAGCAAAACGGCGTGGTCGAACGCCGCAACAAGACCGTGGTGGGCATGGCCAGGTCCATGATGAAGGCCAAGAAGTTGCCTAGCTTCTTCTGGGGAGAAGCAGTCACAACGGCGGTGCACGTGCTGAACCGCACCTTCACCCGCTCCGTCGACGGCAGGACGCCGTACGAGGCCTGGCACGGGAGGAAGCCCTCCGTCGAGCACTTCCACGTCTTCGGATGCATTGCGCACGTCAAGAGCGTACGCCCTTCCTCCGCAAGCTCGACGACCAGAGCACGCCGATGGTCTTCATCGGCTACGAGCCTGGGTCAAAGGCATATCGTGTCTACGACCCAGCGACTCGCCGCGTCCACATCACGTGGGACGTCGTCTTTGATGAGACAGCAAGCTGGGCTTGGGAGGAGAAAGAATGCGGCACGACCCCGTCCCAGGACTTCGTGGTCGAATACATGGTGGACACACCGTCGAACAATTTGACTGCACGCCTACCACCGGCGCCTGCACGCGAATCGGAAGAGGAGGAGAACTGGGATACCTCCGACCAGGGAGGAATGGCGTCGCCACGCACACCTCCTCCACTTCCAGCGACGGAGGAGCGCTCCATCGAGTTCGCCACACCTCCAGCGGCACCTGATCCAGAGCAGCTTGATGCCAGCGACGGTGGCGAGCCGCACCGGTACCGCCGCATGTCCGATTTGCTGGATCCAGGTAACACATCTCCTGGACTTGCAGAGCGGCTGCTTCTCACCACGGCTGAAGAGCCGGTCGAGCGTGGGAGAGGCACTGAAGGAGGCGAGCTGGAGCAGGGCAATGGCGGAAGAGCTGGCCGCTGTGGAAGAAAACGAGACCTGGTCTCTCGTCGACCTCCCATCGGGCCACAAGCCCAGTGGATTGAAATGGGTTTACAAGGCCAAGAAGAACGAGAAAGGCCACATCATCAAATTCAAGGCCCGGATCGTTGCAAAAGGGTACGTACTGAAGGAGGGGGTTGACTTCGACTAAGTCTTCGCCCCAGTCGCTCGCCTCGACTCCGTGCGCCTCCTACTCGCCGTCGCCGCGCAGCAGAGATGGGAGGTCCACCACCTAGACGTCAAGTCGGCCTTCCTCAACGGCGAGATCAAGGAGGAAGTGTACGTGACGCAGCCTCCTGGATTCGTCAAGCACGGATCGGAGGGGAAGGTATTGCGCCTGAACAAGGCACTGTACGGCCTCTGGCAAGCTCCACGGGCATGGAACGCGAAGCTGGACCAGAGGCTCGTCGCGCTCGGCTTCGTCAAATGCCCATCGGAGCACGCTGTCTACACGCGGGAGAAGGATGGGGAGCGGTGATACGTCTCCGACGTATCGATAATTTCTTATGTTCCATGCCACTTTATTGATGATACCTACATGTTTTATGCATACTTTATGTCATATTTATGCATTTTCCGGCACTAACCTATTAACGAGATGCCGAAGAGCCAGTTGCTATTTTCTGCTGTTTTTGGTTTCAGAAATCCTAGTAAGGAAATATTCTCGGAATTGGACGAAATCAACGCCCAGGATCTTATTTTTCCACGAAGCTTCCAGAACACCGGAGAGGAAACGAAGTGGGGCGACGAGGCGGTGACATGCCAGGGCGGCGCGGCCCACCCCCTGGCCGCGCGGCCCTGTTGTGTGGGCCCCTCGCGTCGCCCCTTGACCTACCTTCTCCGCCTACTTAAGCCTTCATCGATAATAACTCCAGTACCGAGAGCCACGATACGGAAAACCTTCCAGAGACGCCGCCGCCGCCAATCCCATCTCGGGGGATTCAGGAGATCGCCTCCGGCACCCTGCCGGAGAGGGGAATCATCTCCCGGAGGACTCTTCACCGCCATGGTCGCCTCCGGAGTGATGAGTGAGTAGTTCACCCCCGGACTATGGGTCCATAGCAGTAGCTAGATGGTCGTCTTCTCCTAATTGTGCTTCATTGTTGGATCTTGTGAGCTGCCTAACATGATCAAGATCATCTATCTGTAATGCTACATGTTGTGTTTGTTGGGATCCTATGAATAGAGAATACTATGTTATGTTGATTATCAATCTATTATCTATGTGTTGTTTATGATCTTGCATGCTCTCCGTTGTTAGTAGAGGCTCTGGCCAAGTTTTTGCTAGTAACTCCAAGAGGGAGTATTTATGCTCGATAGTGGGTTCATGCCTCCATTAAATCTGGGACATTGACGAGAAAGTTCTAAGGTTGTGGATGTGCTCGTTGCCACTAGGGATAAAACATCGATGCTATGTCTAAGGATGTAGTTGTTGATTACATTACGCACCATACTTAATGCAATTGTCTCGTTGTTTGCAACTTAATACTGGAGGGGGTTCGGATGATAACCTGAAGGTGGACTTTTTAGGCATAGATGCATGCTGGATTGCGGTCTATGTACTTTGTAGTAATGCCCAATTAAATCTCACTATACTCATCATATCATGTATGTGCATGGTCATGCCCTCTTTATTTGTCAATTGCCCAACTGTAATTTGTACACCCAACATACTTATTCTTATGGGAGAAACGCCTCTAGTGAACTGTGGACCCCGGTCCATTCTTTTAATCGAATACAATCTACTGCAATACTTGTTCTACTGTTTTCTGCAAACAATCATCATCCACACTATACATCTAATCCTTTGTTACAGCAAGCCGGTGATATTGACAACCTCACTGTTACGTTGGGACAAAGTACTTTGGTTGTGTTGTGCAGGTTCCACGTTGGCGCCGGAATCCATGGTGTTGCGCCGCACTACACTTCGCCGCCATCAACCTTCAACGTGCTTCTTGGCTCCTACTGGTTCGATAAACCTTGGTTTCTTACTGAGGGAAAACTTGCCGCTGTACGCATCACACCTTCCTCTTGGGGTTCCCAACGGTCGCGTGATGTACGCGTATCAAGACTGTTTTCTGGTGCCGTTGCCGGGGAGATCAAGACACGCTGCAAGGGGAGTCTCCACATCCAATCTCTTTACTTTGTTTTTGTCTTGCTTTGTTTTATTTACTTTCTTGTTTGCTGCACTATATCAAAACACAAAAAAATTAGTTGCTAGTTTTACTTTATTTGCTATCTTATTTACTATATTAAAAACACAAAAAATTAGTTACTTGCATTTACTTTATTTATTTCATCATGTTTCCTCCTAAGTTTATTCTTAAGGATGTACCGGTAGGCCGAGGGTCTATCCTCGGGAAAAATAATATAGAAGATTTTTTCACTCATATTAGTACGGTTGAAGATTTTGAAGATAGACACCTGGTAGAACTTGCTCCTACTTATGAAATTGTTGCTGCTTCTTTAGTACACATGTTAGAAGCTAGATTTGTTAACCTCAACCCCGTAATGCAGCATATGTTCCTTACACTAAGTGATATGGAAGAAGGAGAGAAGAAAGATTTTATCCTAGAAACTCTTCTTAAAGAATTTGGTGATGTAGCAAGAGAAGCTAGGAAGGTCTTTACTAAATATAATATGCTTGGATCCTATACAAACTTTGCTAGCACCCTTGAAAAGATGGAAAAAGATAGACAAAAGTACACTAATAAAGTTAATTATGAAGGGGATATTAAAACATCAATACCTTGCAAGCTCTTGGAAATGTGCGAGGCACTAGAAAAGAATTTTGATTGGATTGTTCCTGAAGATTTGTTTGATGAGAGTAGCAAGCCTAACGGTAATGAAAAGGGAGCCTCCGAAACTTACATAGATAATATACAATGCATAGTTGAGAAAACTCCAAACCCCGCTGTAGATGCATCATCTCTTGATAATACTTGATACACACTTTGTGCGCCTAGGTCGAAAGGCGTTAAAGAAAAGCGCTTATGGGAGACAACCCATGATTTTACTACTGCACTTTTATTTTATATTTGAGTCTTGGAAGTTTTTACTACTGTAGCAACCTCTCCTTATCTTATTTTGTTGCATTGTTGTGCCAAGTAAAGTCTTTGATAGTAAGGTTCATACTAGATTTGGATTACTGCGCAGAAACAGATTTCTTTGCTGTCACGAATCTGGGCCTAATTCTCTGTAGGTAACTCAGAAAATTATGCCAATTTACGTGAGTGATCCTCAGATATGTACGCAACTTTAATTCAATTTGAGCATTTTCATTTGAGCAAGCCTGGTGCCCCTTAGAAATTCATCTTTACGAACTGTTCTGTTTTGACAGATTCTGCCTTTTATTTCGCATTGCCTGTTTTGCTATGCTTGATGGATTTTTCTATTCCACTAACTTTCAGTAGCTTTGTGCAATGTCCAGAAGTGTTAAGAATGATTATGTCACCTCTGAACATGTGAATTTTGATTATGCACTAACCCTCTAATGAGTTGTTTTGAGTTTGGTGTGGAGGAAGTTTTCAAGGATCAAGAGAGGAGGATGATACAATATGATCAAGGAGAGTGAAAGCTCTAAGCTTGGGGATGCCCGGTGGTTCACCCCTGCATATTTTAAGAAGACTCAAGCGTCTAAGCTTGGGGATGCCCAAGGCATCCCCTTCTTCATCGACAACATTATCGGGTTCCTCTAGTGAAACTATATTTTTATTCCATCACATTTTATGTACTTTGCTTTGAGCGTCGGTTTGTTTTTGTTTTTGTTTTGTTTGAATAAAATGGATCCTAGCATTCATTGTGTGGGAGAGAGACACGCTCCGTTGTTGCATATGGACAAATATGTCCTTAGGCTTTACTCATAGTATTCATGGCGAATGTTGAATCTGCTTCGTTAAATTGTTATATGGTTGGAAACGGGAAATGCTACATGTAGTAATTGGTAAAATGTCTTGGATAATTTGATACTTGGCAATTGTTGTGCTCATGTTTTAGCTCTTGCATCATATACTTTGCACCTATTAATGAAGAAATACATAGAGCTTGCTAAAATTTTGTTTGCATAATTGGTCTCTCTAAGGTCTAGATAATTTCTAGTAAGGGTCGAACAACAAGGAAGACGGTGTAGAGTCTTATAATGTTTACAATATGTCTTTTATGTGAGTTTTGCTGTACCGCTTCATACTTGTGTTTGTTTCAAATAACCTTGCTAGCCTAAACCGTATCGAGAGGGAATACTTCTCATGCATCCAAAATCCTTGAGCCAACCACTATGCCATTTGTGTCCACCATACCTACCTACTACATAGTATTTCTCCGCCATTCCAAAGTAAATTGCTTGAGTGCTACCTTTAAAATTTCCATTCTTTACCTTTGCAATATATAGCTCATGGGACAAATAGCCTAAAAACTATTGTGGTATTGAATATGTACTTATGCACTTTATCTCTTATTAAGTTGCTTGTTGTGCGATAACCTTGTTCCCGGGGACGCCATCAACTACTCTTTGTTGAATATCATGTGAGTTGCTATGCATGTCCGTCTTATCCGAAGTAAGGGAGATTTACCACTAGTTGAATGGTTAGAGCATGCATATCGTTAGAGAAGAACATTGGGCCGCTAACTAAAGCCATGAATCATGGTGGAAGTTTCGAGTTTTGGACAAATATCCTCAATCTCATATGAGAATATTAATTGTTGCTAAATGCTTATGCATTAAAGAGGAGTCCATTATCTCGTTGTCTATGTTGTCCCGGTATGGATGTCTAAGTTGAGAATAATCAAAAGCGAGAAATCCAATGCGAGCTTTCTCCTTAGACCTTTGTACATGCGGCATAGAGGTACCCCTTTGTGACACTTGGTTAAAACATATGTATTGCGATGATAATCCAGGTAATACGAGCTAATTAGGACAAGGTGCAGGCACTATTAGTATACTATGCATGAGACTTGCAACTTGTAGGATATAATTTACATGATGCATATGCTTTATTACTACCGTTGACAAAATTGTTTCTTGTTTTCAAAACCAAAGCTCTAGCACAAATATAGCAATCAATGCTTCCCTCTGCGAAGGGCCTTTCTTTTACTTTTATGTTGAGTCAGTTCACCTATCTCTCTCCACCTCAAGAAGCAAACACTTGTGTGAACTGTGCATTGATTCCTACATACTTGCATATTGCACTTGTTATATTACTTTACATTGACAATATCCATGAGATATACATGTTATAAGTTGAAAGCAACCGCTGAAACTTAATCTTCCTTTGTGTTGCTTCGATACCTCTACTTTGAATTATTGCTTTATGAGTTAACTCTTATGCAAGACTTATTGATGCTTGTCTTGAAAGTACTATTCATGAAAAGTCTTTGCTATATGATTCAG
This sequence comes from Lolium rigidum, assembly GCF_022539505.1. Lineage (NCBI taxonomy): Eukaryota > Viridiplantae > Streptophyta > Magnoliopsida > Poales > Poaceae > Lolium > Lolium rigidum. The sequence goes on along the minus strand of NC_061509.1, from coordinate 80,664,088 downwards.
TTGTTTACTCATGTCATTTACCATTGCTTTGATCGCTGCATTCATTACATGTGCTTACAATAGTATGATCAAGATTATGATGGCATGTCACTCCAGAAATTATCTTTGTTATCGTTTACCTACTCGGGACGAGCAGGAACTAAGCTTGGGGATGCTGATACGTCTCCGACGTATCGATAATTTCTTATGTTCCATGCCACTTTATTGATGATACCTACATGTTTTATGCATACTTTATGTCATATTTATGCATTTTCCGGCACTAACCTATTAACGAGATGCCGAAGAGCCGATTGTTGTTTTCTCGCTGTTTTTGGTTTCGGAAATCCTAGTAAGGAAATATTCTCGGAATTGGACGAAATCAACGCCCGGGGTCCTATTTTTCCACGAAGCTTCCGGAACACCGAAGAGGAAACGAAGTGGGGCGACGAGGCGCCACACGCTAGGGCGGCGCGGCCCACCCCCGGGCCGTGCGGCCCTGTTGTGTGGGCCCCCGCGTCGCCCCTCGACCTACCTCCTCCGCCTACTTAAGCCTTCGTCGATGATAACCCCAGTATCGAGAGCCACGATACGGAAAACCTTCCGGAGACGCCGCCGCCGCCAATCCCATCTCGGGGGATTCAGGAGATCGCCTCCGGCACCCTGCCGGAGAGGGGAATCATCTCCCGGAGGACTCTTCACCGCCATGGTCGCCTCCGGAGTGATGAGTGAGTAGTTCACCCCTGGACTATGGGTCCATAGCAGTAGCTAGATGGTCGTCTTCTCCTAATTGTGCTTCATTGTTGGATCTTGTGAGCTGCCTAACATGATCAAGATCATCTATCTGTAATGCTACATGTTGTGTTTGTTGGGATCCGATGAATAGAGAATACTATGTTATGTTGATTATCAATCTATTATCTATGTGTTGTTTATGATCTTGCATGCTCTCCGTTGTTAGTAGAGGCTCTGGCCAAGTTTTTGCTAGTAACTCCAAGAGGGAGTATTTATGCTCGATAGTGGGTTCATGCCTCCATTAAATCTGGGACAGTGACAGAAAGTTCTAAGGTTGTGGATGTGCTGTTGCCACTAGGGATAAAACATCGATGCTATGTCTAAGGATGTAGTTGTTGATTACATTACGCACCATACTTAATGCAATTGTCTGTTGTTTGCAACTTAATACTGGAAGGGGTTCGGATGATAACATCGAAGGTGGACTTTTTAGGCATAGATGCATGCTTGGATAGCGGTCTATGTACTTTGTCGTAATGCCCAATTAAATCTCACTATACTCATCATATCATGTATGTGCATGGTCATGCCCTCTTTATTTGTCAATTGCCCAACTGTAATTTGTTCACCCAACATACTTATTCTTATGGGAGAGACGCCTCTAGTGAACTGTGGACCCCGGTCCATTCTTTTAATCGAATACAATCTACTGCAATACTTGTTCTACTGTTTTCTGCAAACAATCATCATCCACACTATACATCTAATCCTTTGTTACAGCAAGCCGGTGAGATTGACAACCTCGCTGTTACGTTGGGACAAAGTACTTTGGTTGTGTTGTGCAGGTTCCACGTTGGCGCCGGAATCCCTGGTGTTGCGCCGCACTACACTCCGCCGCCATCAACCTTCAACGTGCTTCTTGGCTTCCTACTGGTTCGATAAACCTTGGTGTCTTATCGAGGGAAAACTTGCCGCTGTACG
>NC_061509.1:80648513-80662293 GCF_022539505.1 Lolium rigidum | reverse complement strand
ATATTAAAAACACAAAAAAATTAGTTACTTGCATTTACTTTATTTATTTCATCATGTTTCCTCCTAAGTTTATTCTTAAGGATGTACCGGTAGGCCGAGGGTCTATCCTCGGGAAAGATAATATAGAAGATTTTTTCACTCATATTAGTACGGTTGAAGATTTTGAAGATAGACACCTGGTAGAACTTGCTCCTACTTATGAAATTGTTGCTGCTTCTTTAGTACACATGTTAGAAGCTAGATTTGTTAACCTCAACCCCGTAATGCAGCATATGTTCCTTACACTAAGTGATATGGAAGAAGGAGAGAAGAAAGATTTTATCCTAGAAACTCTTCTTAAAGAATTTGGTGATGTAGCAAGAGAAGCTAGGAAGGTCTTTACTAAATATAATATGCTTGGATCCTATACAAACTTTGCTAGCACCCTTGAAAAGATGGAAAAAGATAGACAAAAGTACACTAATAAAGTTAATTATGAAGGGGATATTAAAACATCAATACCTTGCAAGCTCTTGGAAATGTGCGAGGCACTAGAAAAGAATTTTGATTGGATTGTTCCTGAAGATTTGTTTGATGAGAGTAGCAAGCCTAACGGTAATGAAAAGGGAGCCTCTGAAACTTACATAGATAATATACAATGCATAGTTGAGAAAACTCCAAACCCCGCTGTAGATGCATCATCTCTTGATAATACTTGATACACACTTTGTGCGCCTAGCTGAAAGGCGTTAAAGAAAAGCGCTTATGGGAGACAACCCATGATTTTACTACTGCACTTTTATTTTATATTTGAGTCTTGGAAGTTTTTACTACTGTAGCAACCTCTCCTTATCTTATTTTGTTGCATTGTTGTGCCAAGTAAAGTCTTTGATAGTAAGGTTCATACTAGATTTGGATTACTCGCGCAAAATAGCATTTCTTTGCTCGTCACGAATCTGGGCCTAATTCTCCGTAGGTAACTCAGAAAATTATGCCAATTTACGTGAGTGATCCTCAGATATGTACGCAACTTTAATTCAATTTGAGCATTTTCATTTGAGCAAGCCTGGTGCCCCTTAGAAATTCATCTTTACGAACTGTTCGTTTTTGGACAGATTCTGCCTTTTATTTCGCATTGCCTCGTTTTGCTATGCTTGATGGATTTTTCTATTCCACTAACTTTCAGTAGCTTTGTGCAATGTCCGAAGTGTTAAGAATGATTATGTCACCTCTGAACATGTGAATTTTGATTATGCACTAACCCTCTAATGAGTTGTTTTGAGTTTGGTGTGGAGGAAGTTTTCAAGGATCAAGAGAGGAGGATGATACAATATGATCAAGGAGAGTGAAAGCTCTAAGCTTGGGGATGCCCCGTGGTTCACCCCTGCATATTTTAAGAAGACTCAAGCGTCTAAGCTTGGGGATGCCCAAGGCATCCCCTTCTTCATCGACAACATTATCAGGTTCCTCTAGTGAAACTATATTTTTATTCCATCACATTTTATGTACTTTGCTTTGAGCGTCGGTTTGTTTTTGTTTTTGTTTTGTTTGAATAAAATGGATCCTAGCATTCATTGTGTGGGAGAGAGACACGCTCCGCTGTTGCATATGGACAAATATGTCCTTAGGCTTTACTCATAGTATTCATGGCGAATGTTGAATCTGCTTCGTTAAATTGTTATATGGTTGGAAACGGGAAATGCTACATGTAGTAATTGGTAAAATGTCTTGGATAATTTGATACTTGGCAATTGTTGTGCTCATGTTTTAGCTCTTGCATCATATACTTTGCACCTATTAATGAAGAAATACATAGAGCTTGCTAAAATTTTGTTTGCATAATTGGTCTCTCTAAGGTCTAGATAATTTCTAGTAAGGGTCGAACAACAAGGAAGACGGTGTAGAGTCTTATAATGTTTACAATATGTCTTTTATGTGAGTTTTGCTGTACCGCTTCATACTTGTGTTTGTTTCAAATAACCTTGCTAGCCTAAACCGTATCGAGAGGGAATACTTCTCATGCATCCAAAATCCTTGAGCCAACCACTATGCCATTTGTGTCCACCATACCTACCTACTACATAGTATTTCTCCGCCATTCCAAAGTAAATTGCTTGAGTGCTACCTTTAAAATTTCCATTCTTTACCTTTGCAATATATAGCTCATGGGACAAATAGCCTAAAAACTATTGTGGTATTGAATATGTACTTATGCACTTTATCTCTTATTAAGTTGCTTGTTGTGCGATAACCTTGTTCCTGGGGACGCCATCAACTACTCTTTGTTGAATATCATGTGAGTTGCTATGCATGTCCGTCTTATCTGAAGTAAGGGAGATTTACCACTAGTTGAATGGTTAGAGCATGCATACTGTTAGAGAAGAACATTGGGCCGCTAACTAAAGCCATGAATCATGGTGGAAGTTTCAGTTTTGGACAAATATCCTCAATCTCATATGAGAATATTAATTGTTGCTAAATGCTTATGCATTAAAGAGGAGTCCATTATCTGTTGTCTATGTTGTCCCGGTATGGATGTCTAAGTTGAGAATAATCAAAAGCGAGAAATCCAATGCGAGCTTTCTCCTTAGACCTTTGTACATGCGGCATAGAGGTACCCCTTTGTGACACTTGGTTAAAACATATGTATTGCGATGATAATCCAGGTAATACTGAGCTAATTAGGACAAGGTGCGGGCACTATTAGTATACTATGCATGAGACTTGCAACTTGTAGGATATAATTTACATGATGCATATGCTTTATTACTACCGTTGACAAAATTGTTTCTTGTTTTCAAAACCAAAGCTCTAGCACAAATATAGCAATCAATGCTTCCTCTCGCGAAGGGCCTTTCTTTTACTTTTATGTTGAGTCAGTTCACCTATCTCTCTCCACCTCAAGAAGCAAACACTTGTGTGAACTGTGCATTGATTCCTACATACTTGCATATTGTACTTGTTATATTACTTTACATTGACAATATCCATGAGATACACATGTTATAAGTTGAAAGCAACCGCTGAAACTTAATCTTCCTTTGTGTTGCTTCGATACCTCTACTTTGAATTATTGCTTTATGACCTAACTCTTATGCAAGACTTATTGATGCTTTTCTTGAAAGTACTATTCATGAAAAGTCTTTGCTATATGATTCAGTTGTTTACTCATGTCATTTACCATTGTTTTGATCGCTGCATTCATTACATGTGCTTACAATAGTATGATCAAGATTATGATGGCATGTCACTCCAGAAATTATCTTTGTTATCGTTTACCTACTCGGGACGAGCAGGAACTAAGCTTGGGGATGCTGATACGTCTCCGACGTATCGATAATTTCTTATGTTCCATGCCACTTTATTGATGATACCTACATGTTTTATGCATGCTTTATGTCATATTTATGCATTTTCCGGCACTAACCTATTAACGAGATGCCGAAGAGCCAGCTTGTCATGTTTCGCTGTTTTTGGTTTCAGAAATCCTAGTAAGGAAATATTCTCGGAATTGGACGAAATCAACGCCCAGGATCTTATTTTTCCACGAAGCTTCCAGAACACCGGAGAGGAAACGAAGTGGGGCGACGAGGCAGCGACACGCCAGGGCGGCGCGGCCCACCCCCTGGCCGTGCGGCCCTGTTGTGTGGGCCCCTCGCGTCACCCCTTGACCTACCTCCTCCGCCTACTTAAGCCTTCGTCGATAATAACTCCAGTATCGAGAGCCACGATACGAAAAACCTTCCAGAGACGCCGCTGTCGCCAATCCCATCTCGGGGGATTCAGGAGATCGCCTCCGGCACCCTGCCGGAGAGGGGAATCATCTCCCGGAGGACTCTTCACCACCATGGTCGCCTCCGGAGTGATGAGTGAGTAGTTCACCCCTGGACTATGGGTCCATAGCAGTAGCTAGATGGTCATCTTCTCCTAATTGTGCTTCATTGTTGGATCTTGTGAGCTGCCTAACATGATCAAGATCATCTATCTGTAATGCTACATGTTGTGTTTGTTGGGATCCGATGAATAGAGAATACTATGTTATGTTGATTATCAATCTATTATCTATGTGTTGCTTATGATCTTGCATGCTCTCCGTTGTTAGTAGAGGCTCTGGCCAAGTTTTTGCTAGTAACTCCAAGAGGGAGTATTTATGCTCGATAGTGGGTTCATGCCTCCATTAAATCTGGGACGGTTGACGAAGCTCTAAGGTTGTGGATGTGCTGTTGCCACTAGGGATAAAACATCGATGCTATGTCTAAGGATGTAGTTGGTGATTACATTACGCACCATACTTAATGCAATTGTCACGTTGTTTGCAACTTAATACTGGAGGGGGTTCGGATGATAACCTGAAGGTGGACTTTTTAGGCATAGATGCATGCTGGATAGCGGTCTATGTACTTTGTCGTAATGCCCAATTAAATCTCACTATACTCATCATATCATGTATGTGCATGGTCATGCCCTCTTTATTTGTCAATTGCGCAACTGTAATTTGTTCACCCAACATACTTATTCTTATGGGAGAGACGCCTCTAGTGAACTGTGGATCCCGGTACATTCTTTTAATCGAATACAATCTACTGCAATACTTGTTCTACTGTTTTCTGCAAACAATCATCATCCACACTATACATCTAATCCTTTTTTACAGCAAGCCGGTGAGATTGACAACCTCAGTGTTACGTTGGGACAAAGTACTTTGGTTGTGTTGTGCAGGTTCCACGTTGGCGCCGGAATCCCTGGTGTTGCGCCGCACTACACTTCGCCGCCATCAACCTTCAACGTGCTTCTTGGCTTCTACTGGTTCGATAAACCTTGGTGTCTTACTGAGGGAAAACTTGCCGCTGTACGCATCACACCTTCCTCTTAGGGTTCCCAACGGTCGCGTGCTGTACGCGTATCAAGCGGCTGCTTCTCAGGGTGTACGTTGACGATCTCATCGTCATCGGCACCTCCGCGCAGGCAATCGTCGTCTTCAAGAAGGAGATGATGAATCTCTTCAAGATGAGCGACCTTGGGATGCTCTCCTACTACCTTGGCATCGAGGTGTGCCAGGAGCCCGGCCGCATCCAGCTCAGCCAAGCCGCGTACGCAGACAAGCTCCTCGACAGATTGTCGATGATCGACTGCAACCCCACTGCCACGCCAATGGAGGCGCGCCTGAAGCTAAGCAAAAAGGGGAACGGGAAGGCAGTAGATCCCACCCTCTACCGTAGCACTGTCGACGGGCTGCGCTACCTGGTACACACGCGACCCGACATTTGCTTCGCGGTGAGCTACTTGAGCAAGTTCATGGAGGCTCCCACCAGCGAACATTGGAGCGCGGTGAAGCACCTGCGTCGCTACATCGCCGGAACCAGGAAGCTGGGATGCGTCTACACACGCCAAGATGAGGAGGCTCGTCTCGTCGGCTACAGCGATGCAGACTGGGCAGGGGACATCGACGATCGGAAGAGCACCAGCGGGATGCTATTCTACTATGGCAGCTGTCCCATCTCCTGGCAAGCGACGAAGCAGAAGATCGTCGTCCTCTCCACCTGTGAGGCGGAGTACGTCGCCGCCACTGGTGCGGCGTGCCAGGGCATCTGGCTCAAGCGGCTGCTGGGAGAGCTGCTTGGGCGCGACGGCGGCATCACCGAGCTGCGCGTCGACAACAAGTCAACGATCGCGCTGGCCAGGAACCCGGTCTTCCACGACCGGAGCAAACACATCCAAATCCGCTACCATTTCATCCGTCAGTGCGTGGAGAACGGCGACATCGACATTCAGTTCGTTCGCACCGATGGCCAACTATCTGACATCATGACCAAGGCGCTTGGGCGAGTGCGTCTCCAGGAACTGCGCCAGCACATCGGCATGGTCAAGGTGAAAGAAAACTATATTAGGAGAAGATTGTTGGTTAATCTAGCCTTTTCCTTCTAGCCTTTTCCTTCTCTGAATAAGATGCACTAGCATCAGTAGCGTCAGGAGTTTTTTCAGGTAGAATTCAGTTAGCAGTTCAGCTATTTTTCAGCTGCAGATAGGGTAGTTTGACCTGATCCTTGCGCATGACTCGATCGCCCAGACGTGGAATGGCACGTCTGTTGTGGGCATCGTGTGATCAGCACGATCAGTCCTTGGATGAATAAAAGGAAGAACGAAACAGAAAAGCTGCAAGTCGTTCGCAGCACAAAACCTCTGTCTTTGTCCTTTGAGTTCGTGAGTGAGATCGAGAGGTAGTTACACGAGAGGCTACATCAATGTATCACGCATAAACGCTGAGTTAGCAATTACGTTTTATGAATCACTGACGTAAAACTGAAATGTCAGAAAGGTAGCCATGTGCCCATGTCGGTGTTATCCCCACAAAAGAAAAGAAAAGCTATGCCAGTGTAAATTGTTGCAGTTGGTAAATCATTAACTGGTTGGGGTGCTATGTTTAACTGAATGTGAAGAAACAAACACCACTTTCATACTTTCAGAGATTTGGAAAATCTTAACAGCACAACAGAGAGTCAGAGACACATCAATGAAGTTTATTGTTCACATTGATATTTGTATGGATTGCTGCTATTGGGAACAAATAATAGTGTTTTGGTTTCTTTTCTCAGCCCATTGTTTGATTGATGCCGTATGTAAGGTATTAATGAGGTTTCTGTCATTTTGCGAATAATTTGATCAGGGGATACCTTAAAAGGAAGATACTAGGTAGAATGATAGGTGGAAATTTGAGCTTTTCTTGATAATGCCTCAAGAAGTTGATTGAAATAATAGTAGCAGTGAAAGATACTTAAACATAGGGCATAAGCCCAGTTTTAAATTAATAAAGCCACAACGGCAGAAACATATGATACAACACACCCAACACAGCGCTACAACTGGTACCTCATAACACCAGGTCCATACAACCAAGCACAACAAACAACTCCAAGCTATTGCCTAAGAACCACTGGGACTCCATCCTCGCTAGTCTCCATCATCTCGTGCACATGCCCTTGTCCTCGAATGAAGCCGTCTAACCTCGTCCAGTGCCACGTCCCAGAGCCTCCGGTCCGCCAGTCTGACCGGAGCCCTCCAACTCTCTCCCCTTGGTGGTGCCACCCTCGCTCTCCAGGTTCCTCTCCTCTGCACGCTTCTGCGCCAACTCCATGATCGGTGTCCCTGCCAACGCCACCTTCCTCCCACTCTTGCGCACCGGCATCGTCGATGCTGCCTTCTTCTTCCTGCTAGTGTAGGTGATCGCCTTGGAGCGTCTGCCTTGCGCCAGAGGTGCCACCAACACCACCTCCTGCTGCAGATCCTTCACCGGCGTCTTCCTTCCCACCACCACCTCATCCTCCTCCGAGGACACGCCTCTGGCTTCGCCATCCGGGTCCCTAAGGGGCGACCCCAGCACTTTGGCAATCTTGGTAGGTGGACCGTCCGCCACCTGGCTGTCCTCAACCCATGAGGCCACCGGGTCCGTGATCTGAGAACCCGTCTCCGTCGAGAGGAGGGAGCCCTCTCCCACCTCCACTGTCTTCTTCCCGGCCCCCGGCAACTCCACGTCCACCACCGAATTGTCCCTTTCCTTGTTCTCCATCAACGACACCAGGGATGCATGCTTCTCCTTATATAGATCTATATTAGAGCCATATTGGTTGAAACTGTCCCCAAGAACTATGCTGCCATGTCCCCGTTCCCGTCCCAGCAGCGGAGCACTCCACGACCCCAGGTTGGTGATGGGGTTCACAACATATAAAACAAAAAAATTCTACAACAAGAACGAATACCACCAAGTCTTGTCTACCAGATCTGAGCAACGAGATAGATAAGAGACGTACCCTTGAAGATCCAAAGTGTTAACGAGATCAAATCTCGTGGATGATGTAGTCATACTCTTGCCGAACTCAAGTTCGAGATGTAGTCCTTCCAGTGCTGCAATCGGGCAGCACCTCCGTACTCGGTCACACGTACGGTGTCGATGAAGATGTCCTCTCCCCATTCCAGCGGGAAGCAGATGTAGTAGATCCTTCTCAAAATCCCAACATCACGACGGCGTGGTAGTGGTGGAGAAGATTTTCTGCAGGGCTTCGCCAAGCCGGTACAAGAGCAAGGACAGAGAGAGGATGACGGCTAGGGTTTCTTAGTTCTTCGACCCCTAGCACCCTTGCCCCTCCCCTCTTTATATATGGGAGGGAGCAGCCATGGGATGCCTTGGCCCTTATTTTTCCTCCTTGGGCCAGCCCACAAAAGGTCAAACTTGACCCTGAAGTTTCGGGGAAACTTAGCCCTTAAGTCTTGGGAAACTTGTCCCTTAAGCTATGTGAAACTTGTCCCTTAAGCTTGCTTGGGGTTGGGCTGGTTGGCATGGTGCTCCCAGACCATTGAGGCTAGGAAGCACCTCTTCGGACCATGTGGCCCCTCCCGAGGTGGTGGGCCCACCGGTGGCCCACTAGAACCTTCTAGAAGCTCCGGTCAAAATACTGATATTTTTCCCGAACCTCGGAAGACGACTTCCCTTATATGAATCTTATTCTTCGGACCATTCCGGACCCCCTCGTGATGTCCTGGATCCCATCCGAGACTCCGAACAACATTCGGTCTCCATCTCATATTCCATATCTACTTAAACAACATCGAACCTTAAGTGTGTCACCCTACGGTTCGTGAACTATGCAGACATGATCGAGACTCCTCTCTGATCAATAACCAATAGCGGGACCTGGAGATCCATAATGGCTCCCACACATTCAGGGATGACTTAGTGATCGAATGAACCATTAACATACGATACCAATTCCTTTTGTCACGTGATACTTTACTTGTCCGAGGTTCGATCATCGATATCTCCATACCTAGTTCAATCTCGTTACCGACAAGTACTCTTTACTCATATCGTGGTATGTCATCTTTTGTGACCTTGTCACATGCTTGCAAGCTAATTAGACGACATTCCACCGAGAGGGCCCAGAGTATATCTATCCATCATCGGGATGGACAAATCCCACTCTTGATCCATATGCCTCAACTCATACTTTCCGAATACTTAATCCCATCTTTATAACCACCCATTTACGCAGTGACGTTTGATGTAATCAAAGTACCCATCCGGTGTAAGTGATTTACATGATCTCATGGTCGAAGGACTAGGTTACTATGTATTGAAAGCTTATAGCAAGATGAACTTAATGACTTGATCTTATGCTACGCTTATTATGGGTGTGTGTCAGTTATATCATTCTCCCAATGACATAACCTTGTTATTAACAACATCCAATGTTCATGATCAGAAAACCATGATCATCTATTAATCAACAAGCTAGCTTAACAAGAGGCTTACTAGGGACTCTTTATGTTTACATAACACACAAGTATTAATGTTTCCGATTAATACAATTATAGCATGGGATGCAAACATTTATCATAAATATAAAGATATAATAATAACCAATTTATTATTGCCTCTTGGGCATATCTCCAACAGTTGGCACCCGGAGACTTGGACCCTGACGACCCCGAGCCCGCCTTTGCATCGCCCTTGCTCCCCACCAAGGCCTTCTCATTATTCTTCTTGCGCCTTCCATGTTTGTTCCATTCCTCATCAGATGAAAGATCATCAGAGAAGTCATCATCGCGGTCGTCCCGCGGTGGGGGAGGTGGCGCCCCCCTAGCCCCCCCGGTGCACCACCCGGTGGCCGTTCAGCTTGTACTCCCACCGTGAACCCCTCACCATTGACAAAGACCTGCACCGAATCCTTGATCCTCTCTGGATGGCGACACTGAAACCTCATCTGCACCGGTTTAGTGTCCCGGTTGAGGACTGATAGCTCGTCCACATCGATCGCCCTGCCGATCATGGAAAACGCCGCCATCAGCCGGTCCCTCTCCATAAGGTCCTCGGGCACCCCTGTCATCTTAACCCAGGTGGAGGGAAACACCAAACTCGGCTTCGGGGAGAAGAAGCCCAATCTGATATCCGTATCGTGCTTGCTGAGCGGGAGATGCAGCTTGCCACTCCCAGTGTAGAGCCATGGCTTCTATCGCGATGGGAACAGATCAGAGAACTCCGACTCTCACAACCTCTTCACCTGCCAGTCCCACAGCTCATCCACAAGATGCTTCAGCTCATCCGAAAGCTTCTCCTCGGTCAGAGGCGCCGTGTTGAACTTGATTATGGCCGTGAACACTTCTCTGGTCCCCTGACCCGTGTGTAGCGGCTCAACCTCAACATTGAAGAAACTTCCCCCTTCAAACACATGTCCCAAGGTCTGTAACCTCAGACCCTTTCCCCTGGTCGGGCAGCTTGCCGAGGTGCACCCCTCCCCACCGCACAAAATGCACAATGGCTCAAACGTACACTTGGACTGAAAATGCCCTCCTCTTCCTCATTTGAAACACTGCCCACCCGCCGGAGCCCCTGGTCGTTGCACCGCCATCTTGTTCTTCCCCTTCTGCGACGCCACCACACCCACTGGTGTCGGTGCCATGTGCTTGCCTTTCGCCTTGGGAGGCGCACGATGCTGCTGACCGTCGCGGTCTCCCTGACCCGCAGAGCGGTCCCCTATCCCTTACCGGAGCCGCCCTCCTGCCAGCTTGGCGCGTCGTCCCGGCGTTGCTGCTCCCACCACCACGGTGGGGGAGAGCTCCAGTCATCCCTATCGCGCCTCTCCTGGACGCCCAACTCCTTCTCTTGATACATGTAGCCACCGCCGTTGTTTCCACCCCCGCCAACAAACCTTCCTCTCGCCTCCTCGCCGTGCCATCTTGACGTATTCCGCCCGAGCTCGCCGGGAACCGGTGCGCCCCACCCTCGGCCTCGAAGCGCCGCTTGCGACCATCGTCATAGCCGCCCGCCATGAGCACCTCTGCGTAGGATCTCTCCTGCGACGTCGGGCAGTGGATGCGGTGCAAGAGCTTGTGCGGCGGCGCGTGGGGGTCTTTGAGATGTTGTCTCACTTCTTTGTGTGTGGCAGGAAAACCTAGCCTCGGGTCTGCGCAGCCGGATGGCAACCAAAGCCATCTAAAAACCATTATGGGCCTTGGGCCATTGGTGCCAACCACCGCAACCTCCCGACCCGTCAGCAGCCCTTCAATCTTGTCAGTGTGGCCCTCCTCCAGCCCAGTAGGAGTGTCCGTCCCCGCGTACTTGGCCTCCACTTGGGCCACCAGTCCCTTCCCGTCTCAGACGTGGCCCAGCCTCGCAGAGGGCGTGTCGGAGACCCCGGGGGTCATAGGCTAGACTAACCCAGATCTCCATCTGGCATAAGGCTAACCTAGATCTCTAGGGCCTACAGGGTGACAATCGGTAACACAACAGTGACTCTACGACTCAAAAAGTAATACAAGCTCATAACTGAGCAAAGAACCAAAGTATTACAATCAGAGGTCACTGTAACACCCCTCTTTTTGCTAAACCTAGATTAGGGTTTGATTGTGCATCATTTTGCATCATGATAATTTCCTTAAAAAAACATGGAAGTGAAATTTTGGAAAACCCTAATGTTATGCAAACCTTCCTCTATTTAAAATGATCTCCAAAATATCTTAGGGTTATCCCTAGGTATTTATTTGTAACCTTATAAACTTGTTTCAATACCAAATGTTGCAAAACCAATCTTGTTTTTGAGTTTCCAGTAAAACCCTATAGTCCACGGGGTTATTTGAGAAAACCCCCTTGTCTTCTACCTTCAGCCACACAGGCTGCTGCATGTCGCCGTCCGAGCCGTCGATCGGCCGCTGCAATGCGCGCCACCGCTCGCCGCCCTCGGCGAGGGGATAAGGACCCGGCGCCCCCTCCTTCTCCCCTCTCCCGTGCCCTCTCTTCTCCTCTCTCTGCGCGCGCGCCGAGCTAACCCTAGCTCCGGCCACCGCTTAGCGCCGCCGCTAGAGGCCTCCCCAAGCCTAGCCGTTGACGCCGTTCACTCTGCCTCGCCCCCTGCATCTTCCTCGCCAAAGGAATTGGCCGCTGGCGCCACCAATCGACGCCAACAAAGTCTTCTTCCCCGCAGCCGGCCGAGCTCGCCGTGGCCGCCGCGGCGCCTCCCGATGTCCCCCAGCCTCGCTGACCCCTCCACGACGCTCGTGGTGAGCACCCGGTGCTCCGGCGCCCCACCGTTTTATCTGTCCCCCACCCTAGCGCCCCCTCCACGTTCACCTGCCCCGGCCGCCGCCATTCGTCGTCGCCGGCCGCTCTCCAGCGACCGTTAGGGAGCGGCGCCACCACCAGGTGGTCGCCCGCGTCCTCGCGCGTCGGATGCGCCCTCTCGCGTGCCCTGGAGCGCTCCACAGCGTCGCCGCTGTGCGCCACCGGCGGCTCACCGCCGTTGTTGACCACCTGGTTGACTCCGGTGGGTCCCGCCGGCCCTTTTCTTTTTCTATTTTCTTTATTTCTGTAAATAAAAATGCATTGACATGTGGACCCCTCTATCAGATTTTTATTATTTTCGAAAATCATTGGGAAAAGAATAAATCTATGACAGTGGGTCCAACCTGTCAGGCTTTTAATAATTTCTAGAATTTTTAGAAATGATTTAAAATGAATAAAACTTGTAAAATTCATAAGTAATTCATTTTAAATCAGAAAAATATAAAATTATATATCAAAATATTCAGAAAAATGAGATCTACAATTTGGTTACAAAATCATGCATTTTTAAACAACTTTGAACCCTAGTTGTTTTAGAAGAACTAAATCAACCCTTCTGAGGCTCCGGAACTACTAACCCTAGTCCCGTCGAACCCCAATTAAATTGATGATGTCTTAGGGTTATTTCAATACCTAATTAACATGTCATATCATCATTCTTGTATGCGCATTGCATCAATGTCATGTGTTGATTGTTCCTTTGCCTTTCCGGTGTTTGCTTCTTCGCGATCGATAGAGCAAGTGCCCGAGACGATGAAGATCGAGAACGACGAAGGCCAATACTTGTCCATCGACGAACAACTCAAGAATGGGATCTCCGAAGATCCACATTGGTTTGTCAGGGACAAAGGCAAGCCCTAGCCTGGTTCATATTATGATTTCGAAATGCTTTTACTTTTGGTTCCTACATATTGCATTCGATTCCAATATTCTTTATCGGCAGATATAGTTATCCTATGTGTGTTGCATTTACCATCCTTGTAGCCTAAATACTATGATCCACTGCTCCCAGCAAGACTAGGTTTAAGCTATGTGTGCACCGCTAGAGCCGTTATATCGATTATGCTTAGCCATGCTTAGTTGACGAATTCTGATCCATCCGGTTGATGAATCAGAGCTGCGAATGAACCTAGTATGGCAGGATGACGTGGTAAGATCAGTGATGTTAATAAACATGTTTAAAGGCTTGGATGGGCCGCCACATGGGTATGTGGTGATTTGACTCGTTCTCGCCGATATTAGGACCTGAGGTTCTCGCCTTCGGAACCAAGACTGAGCGTACAACCACACGGGGCCCATGGGAACCCCTTGGCCCGAACTTGCCTAGTTTACCCATGAGTCAAATAGTTTGCGAGTTCCATTTGGCATTCTGCATGGCGAAGGCGTGGAAAAGGTTTTCAAAGGTGCATCATACAGGGCGTGGCCCGGGTGAAGGATGCTGGAGGCATTGAACTGGATCCCCTGCACACAATGACCGGGACCGCCTCGGAGAATGGCTACCTACGATGACGGAGTGATGTCTACGCCCCCTCCTTTTCCTGTAGACAGTGTTGGGCCTCCAAGAGCAGAGGTTTGTAGAACAGCAGCAAGTTTCCCTTAAGTGGATCACCCAAGGTTTATCGATCTCAGGGAGGAAGAGGTCAAAGATATCCCTCTCATGCAACCCTGCAACCACAAAGCAAGAAGTCTCTT
>NC_061509.1:80598512-80648413 GCF_022539505.1 Lolium rigidum | reverse complement strand
CGCGTATTTCTAAGACATTCGGTGTTGATTTCGTCCGATTCCGAAAATATTTCCTTACTAGGATTTACGAAACCAAAAACAGCGAGAAAACGACAGCGGCCTTTCGGCATCTCGTCAATAGGTTAGTTCCGGAAAACGCATAATAATGACATAAAGTGTGAACAAAACATGTCGGTATTGTCATAAAACAAGCATGGAACATTAGAAATTATAGATACGTTGGAGACGTATCACGGAGCTCCCCAGTTAGATTGACTCATGGAATAGGCGAAGCAAGGGAAAGGTTTTGGTCAACCACCCTCTACCGGCACACCAAGGAAGTGTGCTAATGTACTGGCATTAAGAGTCGGTCGGCGCATGTGGGTAAAGTTGTACACCCCTGCAGGGTTAAATCTTTTCGAAAAGCCGTGTCCACGGTTACGGACGACTTGGGGAAGGATGTGTTGATCATAGACAACTTTAACCTAATCGTAAAACTTGAAATCAATGTGTGATAAGGATCCCTCCTCAGGGTATCGAGGGGGTGCTCCTAGTTGATAGGTTCAGCTGATGATGAAGATTCGGTGGATTCAATATGATGATCAGTAGAGCTAGTGATATCGGTCTCTTATCCCTTTTTAAAATGATCTGAATAGACGAGCTTGCTCTCTCTTGTTTTACAAAGGAAACGGCTTTACGCAAAATAAGCTCCACATAAAGCCTCGCATACCAGCTTTGCTAAAAGGTTGTACTAAGTCTTGTCGAGTCCCGGTACTCAGCTTTGCATGCTTTGTTTCGAGACGAAGACTCTCCAACAAATGGTGGTTTCTAGGTCGACATCGACGAGTAGCTTGGGATTCCCAGGTGGCAGCCTGGAATCTATGGGCTGGAACGTCGCCGTTATGCTCCTGGCCTCTTAGGCCTTTTGCTATCTTGCTATTTAGAATAGCATAACTTCGCTTCTGTTGATTGATGAAATGTCAGGTCAGTGACCTCTGCTTGTAATACTTTGGTTTTTCGCTCAGTTATGAGCTTGTGTTACTCTTTGAGTCGTAGAGTCACTGTTGTGTTACCGATTCTCACCCTGTAGGCCCTAGAGATCTAGGTTAGACTTACGCCAGATGGAGATCTGGGTTTGTCTAGCCTACGACCCCCGGGGTCGCCACAGTCACTGACTTGACATTTCATCAATCAACGGAAGCGAAGTTATGTTATTCTAAATAGCAAGATAGCAAAAGGCCTAAGAGGCCAGGAGCATAACAACGACGTCCCAGCCCATAGATTCGAGGCTGCCACCTAGGAATCCCAAGCTACTCATCGATGTCAACCTACAAACCACCATTTGTTGGAGAGACTTCGTCTGAAACAAAGCATGCAAAGCTGAGTACAGGGACTCAGCAAGACTTAGTACAACCTTTTAGCAAAGCTGGTAAACGAGGCTTTATGTGGAGCTTATTTTGCAGAAAGCCAGTTTTCCTTTGTAAAACAAGAGGGAGCAGAAGCTCATCTATTCAGATCATTTTCAAAAGGAGATAAGAGAGCGATATCACTAGCTCTACTGGTCATCATATTGAATCCACCGAATCTTCATCATATGCTGAACCTATCAACTAGGAGCACCCCCTCGATACCCTGAGGAGGGATCCTTATCACACATTGATTTCAAGTTTTACGATTAGGTTAAAGTTGTCTATGATCAACACGTCCTTCCCCAAGTCGTCCGTAACCGTGGACACGGATTTTCGAAAAGATTTACCCTGCAGGGGTGTACAACTTTACCCACACGCGCCGACCGACTCTTAGCGCCGTACGTTACACACTTCCTTGGTGGTCAACCAAAACCTTTCCCTTGCTTCGCCTATTCCATGAGTCAATCTAACTGGGGAACTCCGTCATCGTATGTAGCCATTCTCCGAGGCGGTCCCGATCATTGTGCGCAGGGGATCCAGTTCAATGCCTCCAGCATCCTTCACCCCGGCCACGCCCTGTATGATGCACCTTTGAAAACCTTTTCCACACCTTCGCCATGCAGAATGCCAAATGGAACTCGCAAACTAATTGACTCATGGGTAAGGTAGGCAAGTTCGGGCCAAGGGGTTCCCATGGGCCCCATGTGGTTGTACGCTCAGTCTTGGTTCCGAAGGCGAGAACCTCAGGTCCTAGTATCGGCGAGAACGAGTCAAATCACCACATCCCCATGTGGCGGCCCATCCAAGCCTTTAAGCATGTTTAATTATCATCACTGATCTTACCACGTCATCCTTCCATACTAGGTTCATTCGTAGCTCTGATTCATCAACCGGATGGATCAGAATTCGTCAACTAATCATGGCTAAGCATATTCGATATAACGGCTCTAGGGATGCACACATAGCTCGAACCTAGTCTTGCTGGGAGCAGTGGATCAGAGTATTTAGGCTACAAGGATGGTAAATGCAACACACATAGGATAACTATATCTGCCGATAAAACATATTGGAATCGAATGCAATATGTAGAAACCAGAAGTAAAAACATTTCGAAATCATAATATGAACCAGGCTAGGGCTTGCCTTTGTCCCTGACAAACCAATTCGGATCTTCGGAGATCTCATGCTTGACTTGTTCTTCAATGGACAAGTATTGAATTGTGTCATTGTCGATCTTCATCGTCTCGGTACTTGCTCTATCGATCGCGAAGAAGCAAACACCGGAAAGGTAGGACAACAATCAACACATGGCATTGATGCAATGCGCATACAAGAATGATGACATGACATCTTAAAGGTATTGAAATAAGACCTAGGATATGATCATCAATTTAACTGGGGTTCGACGGGACTAGGGTTAATAGTTCTGAAACCTCACAAGGGGTACAATTAGTTCTTCTAAAACAACTAGGGTTCAAGTTGTTTAACAATGTAGATCTCATTTTTCTAAAAAATTTAATATATTATACATATTTTTATGATTTAAAATGAAACAGTTATGAATTAAACAAGTTTTATTCAAAAATCTGCAATTTCTGGAAACTGAGCTCGCAGGTGGAGTTGCAATCGGCCGATTCGGAGGCCGATATCATGCACGCGCGGGGGCTTACGGGGCAGCTCGACGCGGCCGACCATTTGGTGGCGGCGCCGCTGCCAAATGGTGGCCGGAGCGTGGCCGCCGGCAAGGTCGAGCGGCGGCCGGGGCAGGTGGCACGTGGCGGCAGTGCTAGAGAGCGAGAGGGGGCGAACGGAGGGGCGCCTGAGCACCGTGTGCTCACCAGGAGCGCGACGGAGGGATCGGCGAGGCCGGGGAAGGCCTGCAGGCGCCGCGGCGGTCGCCGGAAGCTGCGTCGGCCTCGGAGAAGATGGAGTCGCCGGGAGCGATTCGAGCCCTCCCCGGTCGATTCCTTCGACGGGGTAGCTCGTGGAGGCGAGGCGGAGCCGATGGCAACCTCAACGGAGCTCGGGGAGGCGCAGAATGGCGGGGAATCGAAGATGGCCGGAGCTACTGTGAGCATTTAGGTTAGGGTTTCATATACAGGGGGATTTAGGGGGAGAGAGAGATGGAGAGATAGGGACGAGGGAGGCGTCGGCGTGGAGGTCTTATCCTCCCAGGGGAGGGCGGCGCGGCGATCATCTCCCCGCCGGATCGACGGCCGGAGCTCTGCCAGGCAGCTCCCTGCCTGTGTGAAGGAAGAAGACAAGGGGAGTTTTTCACAAAACCCCCTAGGTCTTGATGATTTCTCTGGGATTTTAAAAAACAGGGCTAAATCACTTCCCTTTTGTTAGTTTGGACTCTTTTGCAAACCCAAAAACACTCTAAACTTTTATACTGTAGGAAAATATTTAGGACACTTCCTAATACTAATTGAAGGTCCACATATTTTTGTGTTGATGTTTCAAACATTTGAACACATTTCAAATAGAGGTAGAACTTTGGAATGCTAGGGTTTGCACTTCATTTTGAAATGCAATTTTTTCTTAATGCATTTTAAATGATGCTCATGAATGCACAAACATTTCCTAATTAGGTTTAACTAAAAGAGGGGTGTTACAGGGCCGGTGGGTCTCCTCCTCCTACCAGAACCCTATCGCCGCCGCCACCTTCGGCACCGCCGCCACCAACGGACCAGGGTGCACCTCCGCAGAACAAACCCGACCTCCACCGTGCCGCCCTGGAAACCCGGCGTCCCCCAACCATTGGAAACGGGGCGTTGCCGAGCTCCCAAGCCTGGATCCCCTGACTCCAGACGCGAACGTCGTCCGCCACCGGTGGCGGAACGAGCCCCCGAGCTCCACCGCGCGTTGGACGAACCCATCGAGGGTATCCGGCGGCGGTCGCCTCTGCGATCACCCTAGCTCCAGATCAGACCCGCCCGCCCCCTCGTCGCCCGCCGCAACAGTCACGTCCTCCGACTCCCAGACCTCAACGAGCGGCGCACCAGCCTCCGCCAAGCAATGCCATGGACTTGACAGTCCATCATGGAGCTTGCCCTCATAGAGCTTGCCAATGTCAAGCAATGTCATGGACATGACAATGTCAAGTCCCTCATGGAGCTTGTGCTTGGCATGGCCATGCCAAGCACAAGCTCCATGAGGGACTTGACATTGTCATGTCCATGACATGCAACGTTTAACACTTCACATGCAGCGCACATTGACATGAATCCTATCTACATGCACATCGATCGGAGCAGCTGGACAACTATCTGATCTACAATGTCATCCAATCGATCTACAATAGCATGTA
Organism: Lolium rigidum; assembly: GCF_022539505.1. Lineage (NCBI taxonomy): Eukaryota > Viridiplantae > Streptophyta > Magnoliopsida > Poales > Poaceae > Lolium > Lolium rigidum. Next base: position 80,643,715 of record NC_061509.1, on the reverse strand, counting down.
CCAGATGAGGGAGCGATTGAGAGTACTTACGATGGGGTGGAGTGAAAGCGGCCCGTTGGAGGAGGAGGACGCGCACCGACGCCGGTATGTCCTTGAGGAGGTCGCACTCCAAATCCGGGTGGAGGAGGAGGCGGAGCCGGAGCCAGAGCAGCGGTCAGATGGTACGGCACCGGTGCCACGGTCGGGAAGCAGGGCGCCGATGGAGCTGTCGGCTGCCGACGAGCACGTGGTCGCCATTCGGAGCAGCCAGATGTTTGCATCGGGGTCGACACGAACTCCTACGGGGGTTCCATCTCCCTTCTGGAGCCCGGTGCACCTGCCGTCATTGCCGCCACCCTCGCTGACGGAAATCCTAGGGGACAGGGGTGAAAAACGCTTCGGCCCAAGCCTCCGGCGACGGGCCTCACTCCGCTCGTCAAAAGTTATCCTCTCTTTAGTATATAAATTTAGATCACAATACAAGATCTCACAATCTCAGAGTGGATCAATCATTCTACACACTTTGTTTCGGGTTTGGTAGCTAACGATTCTGCCCAATGATGCTATTGGCATAACAACCGCTACACCATAGGTTGACCCAACATAGTTCTCTTCGAGCAAGTGATTTAATAAAGTTTGTGAAAGGTAAAGAAAAACCCCTCTTCCCAAGAGCACGATTGTCATGCTGTAAATCGATGAGGCCTAAACAAAGTAATTAGCACCACTAAGCCCGGATTAGCACCACACTTGAGTTGTTCCTGGCTCCGCCCCCGATGGCGTTAGACTGCTCATAGTGGGAGTAACATAGCTAGTAACATCACACATCTCAAGACATTTTGGTGACATGGCATGTGAATAAATGAAGAAAGAGAGTGATGTGGTAACTAGCTATGTTACCATAACATCACACACCCCAAAGCAAAATGAGTCTACAACATAATAAATAACATAATGCATGACACCACATATAAGTTACTACCCACTATGAAGGTAGTAACCTAGACTAGTAACATGTCATATGTTACTAGTGTAAGTTACTCCCCACTATGAGCAGCCTTAGAGCGGTTGTGTCGATCTATGAGTGGATCTTGCATTCTCCGGACTTTGTTTCGGGTTTTGTAGCCAGCAATTCTGAGCAAGTGATTTAATAATTTGTGAAAGTTCAAACAAAAATCCTCTTCCCAAGAACACGATTGCCATGCTCTAAATCGATGAGGCCTAAACAAAGACACTCGATTATATGCACCGTTCAGATGTCCTATCGTGCCATCATGTTTTGCGTGTGATATCTATACCTAATAATAAAGGGAGAAGTGTTTCCGTGGTTTGGTCCGTCGGTTTGCGCTTTCGTCCATCCGATTATGCGCTTTCGTCCGTTCTGGTTGTTGGTTTTATCCATCTTGGACCTTGAGTTCATCACGTCGCACGTCTGCCCCCTAAACGGCAGTACATAGCCTGACCGAGCCCGAGTATGGTTCTTTCAGTTCAGTTCCCATCGAACACGATTTGGTCTACAACCGACAAAATCCGCCAATATATAGCCCTTCTCCGTGCGTGATTCCCATGGAAGCTGTAGAAAAATTCATACCAAGTCGATCACACGAGTTTGCCGGAGTTGCCCAAAATTGAACTTTCCGACATCAACGGATATCTGGAATTGTCATATGCCTCCTTCACGATTCACGCAGGCGATCGTGGCCCAGCCCAGCAGCCAATCGATGCGCTGAGTCCAGCGGTCTCGCCGGTCGTTCTAGATCGATGGAACTTGGAAGTCGGTCGGCACGACGCTACTGCTAGGATCGATCTCAAATGGCAAGAATTGGGCGGCCATGTCTGACTTTGTAAGCGCTGGTTGTCAGGACAACGTCTACAGCACAGAGCACACACACGGGATGGCGGCGGCGTAGAGTTACTCCCGCATTGCAGTGAGGTGGGCGGCTTTGCAGATTATTATCGGTCTCATTCATGGCCTCTGAAGTCTGAACAATCTGATCGTTGGCAACGACCTCACAGTCGCAAGTGGGGGACGTATATTTGCAACACCAGCGGTCCTCGGTCAGATCGAGCACGATTCTGTGGCCGGCGACCCGCTCGATCCGTCTCCGGCGATTGCCTCCACTAGATCGAGCATAGCGAGGCTGATTCCATGATTCAGTGTGCGCGCCGGGACTAGCCAATGCAGCAGACGAATCGGCACGCCGGGGAAGGCGCGAGGTGAATACGTGGCCAGTGCCCTCCGCAGATGGCGTCCGGGCGGCCAGTGTCAGTGTCACCACACTTGACGGCCAACGTGCGAGACCACTACCGCATCCGGAAGAAGCTAGGGCAGGAGCACTTTAAGCACCATGTACATGTGCGTGGCCAAGGAGTCGCGTACGTGCAAGTTCGTCCTGATAAACTCGCCCAGCGTAAGCTGCTGTGATGCAGTACGAGGACGCTTGACGCAAGATCCACATATGTGTATAGGGCTACAAAAAAAGTTATTAAGCTCTTCTTGTGTAATACCTCCCGGATGTGTACATTGACTCATTGAGTCATAAAGTTTGATTACGGCTTGAGATGTTTTTCGCCGAGTTAAAGGGCAGAAGCTAACTACCTTGGGTTTTAAATTTACTTGATAGGTACTTTACGTATATATGTCTTGAAGTTCCATGAATATTATAGGATAGGTTCTTGCCCTGGCTTCTAACAATTTATTGTCCTCGAAGTAATGTATTGTCGTAAGAATGTTCCTAACTTTAAGGTGACAAACAAGTTGACAATAATCATGTTGATTGAAATATAGATGTGGTGCTACGGCTGGAAAAGTGAAATCCGAGGAACACTTAAGGAGGAACTATTGTTGAAGGAAGATGATTTTATGTTTTTATGTATTTACAGATTTTGTTTTTCCCCGATGCAACGCACGGGCATATTTCCTAGTGATCACCTAAATAAATAATTTGAAATGATGACTCCTCCAAGCTGACCAGCAGCTGATGTGTGGCTATTCAAATTGTATATTGGCGGGTAACTGTCAAATGGGAGCACTAAAAATCTAAAAAAAATCAGCCGCTCTTGTGGTATAAAATTCAGATTTCTGGAAAACGCACCTACTATTCCACATCACGTGTTCTGACAACCACGCATTTCTCATATCCTCTGGTTTCATGGCTGAAAGGAAAACACGATATTTTTGCTCCAATTGAGAGAAGCCCTCTTTTTAAGCTAGAGAAGAAGTGGGGAGCACAGCAACGTGGAGTGGCAGCCATGGCTGGAGCAAACAAGTTGAGGATGAGGAAGTTGTTAGTGGGACTGTGAGAAACGCAGCAGCAGCCTTATATTTTGCACGCTCTAAAAGCGCCTTTTGCTGACCATTAGTACCCATTTCTTCTTCCAGACCCTCATCGCTCTCTTAAACCACTTGCGAGGGCGTTGATGAGTGTGCCCACAATGGCGCCAACACAGCAAGCACTTGCCGCTGCCGCGACGGCGAAGCCGCACTTCGTCCTTGTCCCTCTCCCGGCGCACGGCCACCTCATCCCCATGGTCGACCTCGCGCGCCTCCTGGCGTCCCGCGGCGCGCGCGCGAGCCTCGTCACCACGCCGCTGAACGCCAGGCGGCTGCGCGACGGCGGCGTCGACAAGCAACTCCTCCTCGAGATCGTCGACCTCGCGTTCTCGCCGGCCGACTACGGTCTGCCACCTGACTGCCAGAACGCCGACAAGATCGCCGACAACGCCCAGATCCTCCCCTTCTTCCTCGCCCTGCACAAGCTCGCGGCGCCATTCGAGGCCTACTTGCGCGCGCTGGTGCCCCGCCCGAGCTGCATCATCGCCGACTGGTTCAACTCGTGGACGGCCGGCGTCGCCAGCAGCCTCGGCATCCCGCGGCTCTTCTTCCACGGGCCCTCCTGCTTCTTCTCGCTCTGTGACCTCAACGCCGCGGCGCACGGGCTGCACGAGCGGGTAGCCGCCGCCGACGACGGCGACCGGCAGACACACGTCGTGCCCGGGATGCCCGTGTCCGTAAAGGTGAGCAAGGGAAGGGTGCCCGGGTTCCTCACCTCTCCTGGGTGCAAGGAGCTGCGTGAGGAAGCCATGGCGGCCATGCGCGCGTCCGACGGTGTGGTGGTGAACACCTTCTTGGACCTCGAAGACAAGTTCATCGGGGCCTACGAGGCTGCTCTCGGGAAGCCGGTGTGGACGCTTGGCCCGTTCTGCCTGCACGACCGGGGCACCGAGGACAGGGCGTCGCGCGGGGGCGACAAGCCCGGCGTCAGCGAGAGCGCGATCACCGCATGGCTGGACGAGCAAGCCCCGGACTCCGTCGTGTACGTCAGCTTCGGCAGCGTCGCACGGAAGCTTCCCAGGCAACTGTTCGAGATCGGTCACGGCCTGGAGGGCTCCGGGAAGCCGTTTGTTTGGGTCGTGAAGGAGTCGGAGCTGGCTTCGCCGGAGGCTCGGGTATGGCTAGAGGCCCTGGAGGCTCGCACGGTGGGCCGCGGTCTCGTTGTGCGCGGCTGGGCGCCGCAGCTCGCCGTCCTATCGCACGGCGCCGTTGGGGGGTTCGTCACGCACTGCGGCTGGAACTCGCTGCTGGAGTCCATCGCGCACGGCGTGCCGGCCGTGACGTGGCCGCATTTCGCCGACCAGTTCCTGAACGAGCAGCTGGCCGTGGACGTGCTCGGCGTCGGCCTCCCGATCGGCGTAACGGCGCCAGTGATGATCCTGGACGACGACGCGCCCGTGCCGGTTCTGCGCGAAGGCATAGCGCGTGCGGTATCGCTGCTCATGGACGGTGGGGAGGAGGCGGAGGAGAGGAGGAGGAAGGCCAAGGAGTACGGCGCGAAAGCTCGCAGGGCCATGGAGAAAGGAGGCGATTCGTACGAAAAACTTAGGCAGCTGATCGAAACCTTCAGGTACGGTACAGAGGCAATGAAACATGGGAACACTGTGACCGCCTGAACATTAGTAGTACGAAAATAACTTTGTACAATTGTACGTAAATCTCTTCATTGCGCTGCACTAGTTTCAAAAATTCATCCGTGCCCGCGTGTAATCATGTCGCTCAGTGTATCGTTATCTAGTAAATAGGTACTTCGAAAAATTCCAGTGTTCTATGTCAACAAGGAAAACGAGACATAAGAGCATCTTCCAGCTGTAAGAGCATCTTCAGTCGCGTCCCCCAAACCGCGCCGGATTGAGCGTTTGGGGGACGTGTTTTGTTCGTGCCGCCTTTGGGGGACGTTGCTCCCCAGCCGCGTCCCCCAAACGCCGCCCCCCAAACATTTAAAATACTTTTTTTAACACATAATAAACCATTTATCAAATGTAGCATATGAATAAAAATGTTTGCGAGGATTGTTTTCAAATTAAATTACAGCAAACAATAAAACAAGTAATCAAATATAATAAATAGGGCTAGATGCTACATCAAGGTGCCACAGTATTTCATTTGATTCTCCACAAATGCTCAACGAGATCAGCTTGAAGTTGCTCATGCACATTGCTGTCACGGATCTCTGCGTGCATGGCGAGAAAATCAGCAAAATCTGCAGGCAACTCATGATCAACCTCAGCAAGAGGGCCTTGACACTCATAGGGACCAACATGTGACCTAACATGATTCTTGCGGTCATCCTCGATGATCATGTTGTGCATGATCACACAAGCCTGCATCACCTCCCACATTTGGTCGTGAGACCAGCTTACGACGAGGTACCGGACAATGGCAAATTGTGCTTGAAGCACACCAAATGCCCGCTCGACATCCTTCCTGCAAGCCTCCTGTCGTGTAGCAAAGTGGGAATTCTTCAGACCTGATGGATTCGAGATTGTTTTGACAAAAGTGGCCCATTTTGGATATATTCCATCGGCTAGATAATAGCCTTTGGTATATTGGTGGCTATTGATCTCATAGTTGCATGGTGGAGCATGCCATTCCACTAGTCTGCTGAACACCGGAGACCGCTGCAACACGTTGATGTCATTGTGTGATCCCGCCATGCCAAAGAAAGAATGCCAAATCCACAGGTCATAATCTGCCACAGCTTCAAGCACCACACTGCAATATCCATGACGCCCTTTGTATATACCTTGCCAAGCAAACGGGCAGTTCTTCCATGCCCGAGTGCATACAATCGATGCTTCCAAGCATTCCGGAAATCCTCTGGCAGCATTTTGTGCCATGATCCTTGCAGTCTCTTCCTCAGTTGGCCCTCTCAAGTAGTATTTGCCAAACTTTCCCACCACAGGTCGGCAAAACTTGTACATGCACTCAATGGCAGTAGACTCACTCATGCGAAGGTAGTCGTCATGTGTATCGGCAGGTGCTCCGTATGCAAGCATCCTCATGGCGGCGGTGCACTTCTGAATGGACGAGAACCCGAGAACGCCTACAGCGTCGGGCTTGAGCTTGAAGTAGGGGTCGAACTCTTGAACGCCGTGGAGGATATTCATGAACAGGCCCTTGTTCATCCTGTACCGGCGCAGAAAATTGTCGGCCTGTGTTGCGTCGTCGGCGAAGTAGTCATTGTGCAGCATGGCATGCCCCTCCATCCTCTGCCGGGGCTTCGACTTCCTTCTTCCCGGCCTTGATCCTCCGCGGCGCGGCCTCTTCCTCTTCTCCGCCTCAGCGTCGAGCATGTCCTGGAGGGACGCGATGATCAGCAAATGCTCCCGCAGGTCGTCGTCGAAGGCTTGCTCGTCCTCCGCAGCGACGGGGCAACCATCTCATCGTCGCTGTCCATGGCTAAAGCAAATTCAATGGTTAAAATTGCGCCGAGGCGGACGACGGAACAAACAGCGGCCAATCGCGCCTACCCGGCAAGTCGTCGAGCACCTTCCGTGCGCGGAGGTGGGGCGGATTTGACGGCGCGTTCGGGACGCGGCGGCGGCGCGGCGGCGGCGCCACGACCGGCGGGAGCCCCAGCCGCGACAACGGTGCCGACTCTTAGCGGAGATCGGACGCCCAAACGGCCGGGAAATCCGGCGGCGGCGGTGGGGTGGGAGGCGCCGGGAAGGAAGGAGCGACGAGAAAAGAGGCGCGAACCAACGGTTTATGCAAATAGTCGCCGACATGTGGGAGCCCGCCTCGCTTTTCATTGTGTCCGGCGTCCCCGGTGCGTCCCCTGTGGGACGGGGACGGGCTCGGGGCGCCGGACACCGTATCGGGGCGCGCCGGACAAAAATGGGCTTTGGGGGACGCGGCTGGAATGGTTTTTTTGTCCGGCGCGCCCCAAATCCCTTTGGGGGACGCTTTGGGGGACGCGACTGGAGATGCTCTAAGGACTTTTTTTTTCATCCGGATGGACGAACACGGCTCAGTCACGTCCTCAGATCCTCGTTTTCGTCCGGATTTGGCTTTTCATATATCCGGCGATCCCAGGTCATCCCCGGACCCCAGGGAGCGCTCGGGGAGTCCGTAGGAAACGAAAGCGCGGGAAACATGGAGAAAATTTTCCGCGTGGCTGGTGGCCCCGACTTGTCGGCAAGAAAGGCCAATTGTCTTCCGCGCGCTGCAAAAGCATGCCGCCGGCCAGTCTTCGCCGGACGCGTAGCTTCCACGCGGCGAGTTAATGCCGTCGTCTCGAATTCACGCGCGGCTCCTTGTATTTATCGCCGAACTACCGCGCCTGGCCGCATTCACCACCGCCGTCTCCCTTCTCTCCCCAGCCCAGTCTTCTCTCCCCAATCCTCCTCCAGCAAGCAATGGCGAGCCACGACGAAGGCGCGGCGAACAACGGCTTCGGCCGGCATTCCCTACACCAGTGGGAGGCGGGACTTCTGCACATGGCGGGCTACCCGGCGTCGCCGGACTTCCGCGCGCCCGGAGGATGGTGCCTTAGCGCGGGGTCGTCCCGATCCCGCCGCTTCCGGTGCGAGCCGCCGCGATCGAAGCTGTGCGAGTCACCCTCAGCGACGAGCAGCGCGTGGAGGAGCAGTACCTCCCCGACAACTACCACGCTTGGAACGAGTTCTTCCGTCGCCGGTACGAACGGGAACTCGCAGCGTACGACGGTCCTCCCCCTCCTCCAGCGCGTAACAACGCCGCCGGCCGCCGCCGCTGGTGGAGCGCCCCGGGCCGCACGCTCGAGAGCGTGCTCGCGCACATCGAGGGCGGCAACTCCCCCGTCCTGGGGATGTCGCCGCCGGTGGCGGTGCCTTCCGTGTCGCGCTGACACGTTGTCGTCGGGGTCGACGTCAAGGTTTCGGCATGTAGGATGCCGTTTTTAAATTTTAGTTTATGTTTCCCTCTGGCCGAATTCAAATACATTACGGATTCGGCCTATATATATGTACGAGCTTGCCTATATATTCGTCTGGTTTTGTCTGAATTCGCCTATATTTGTTCAAATTTTACATCCATCCTAGGCTCGCCGCTGGGAATATGGGCTTCCCCAGGCCAAAAGTTACATCCATCCGGCGCTAAATAGCGCCTGATTTCGGCCTGGGAGTTCTAACGGCTGGAGATGCTCTAAAGGTTCACCATACATTGTCTGTGTTAAACCTAACGTTCAAAGTGATGGTAGAAAGAAGAACAATTGAAAATCATGATAGGCGTTACTTGGAATTTAAGAAGTATAAATAAAATCGAAAGACAGAGATATCTTCGTGAAATTCTGGCTAAAAGAAGGTTGATTTTATTGGTTTACAAGAGACACTGAAATCTGATTTTAGTGCTCAGGAAATACCAAAAAATGATAGGGGTAGCGTTTCATTTGGAAATGGACCGCTTAATTGATAGGGGTAGCGTTTCATTTGGAAATGGACCGCTTCTAGAAGGTAGAGCAGGTGGGATCCTTGTAGGGGTTAGAAAAGAAACTTTTGAAGTTCATGAACATCAGCCAGGCAGCCACTATGTGTGCTTGTTATTGACGGATGGAATGTTAAAATTCCATTGGAACCTAGTGATTGTGTACGGGGCAGGTCAAAACGATGGGAAGACTGCCTTCTTAACGGAATTGTCTTGGGACACTGTTTGGCAAAAACTGATGATTCAGTTCATGATGTTACCAAGGACACTGCCCCAGATGAACGGGCTAATAACACAAACAACTCAAATGGGCAGAAGGATACTTTTATGCCGCCTGGGCAAAGAAACTTGAATCTGACTCCTATTCAATTTGGCTCGTATGGTTCTGGTATATCAACAAAAGTACACAATCTGGGAGAATGATTGAGCAAGTGGATGAGCTGGATGGGGCAAAGGAGCTACAGTATGTGTTGTCGGAGGTGGCAGATGATCGCATGTCCGAGAAGGCTTTAGACTGCGCCGATCCTGCTGACAATCATGGCGCTGTGAAGGCCCAGCCTATTATTCATGGCGTGGCCATGGCCCACCCCATTATGCATGGAGCGACGTCGATCGGCGGGGCGAATGCGCCGATACAACACAAGATATGACAGATCCTAGACCTAGACTCAATGCGATTTTGTGGATTGGTGGAAAACTTACAAACGCTCGCTCTGAACTTTCTCCTACTGACGACGAACACACGACATACAGTGCACAGGGAGACAGAGTTTTGCGACGCGCTCAACTTGCGTCTTTTCGGGGTTTTCTCCTTTTATTCACTTGATCCTACTAAGTCGGCCTCGATCCGATTTACCCGCGCCATCCCACGGACGGTATCGTGGCCAACGTCTACGGCATGATCTCTAGGAAAGAGTAAACGAAGATCCTAACTTGCCGCTGCACGAACAGAGCGTGCGTCCGGCATTACACTTATTTTCAGATAAGCTACAATAAACGTGACAGAGCTAGTTACGGGAACATCTAGATTAACATAACATTCTCCCCTTTAAGCTTGATGTCCTGGAATCACCATGCTCATGCCAATCTTCTCCTTCAGTTCCCGGAAGCGAAACCTTGCCAATGGCTTTGTGAGAATATCCGCATGTTGCTCATTAGTTCTCACATGCTCTACCTCCAGCTTGCCATCTTCTACACAGTTTCGACAAAATGGTAGCGCACATCAATGTGTTTGCTTCTCTCATGAAGCACAGGGTTCTTGCACAAGGAGATAGCCGACCGGTTGTCAATTCCGACTCCGAACTTGACACTTCTTTCTCCCAGTAGTTCCTTCAACAGTCGTGCTAACCGGACCCCTTGACTTGCTGCAGCTGCTGCAGCTATGTACTCAGCCTCACATGATGACTCGTGCAACTACTCTTTGCTTCGAGAGACCCATGATACGAGACAGTTCCCAAAATAAAACAGCACGCCACCGGTGCTCTTTCTATCATCAATATCACCGAGCATGGTCGCCGTCACTTGTATCCCAACGGAATTGGTCCGCTTGCGACTCTCCCGTAGCTGCAACCTAGATTGACAAGTACCCTTCAAGTATCTCGGGATATGCTTCACTGCCATCATGTGTTCTTTCGTTGGCCTCTCCATGTACCTACTAACATAACCTACTCGAAAAATTCAGATCAGGTCCGGTATGTAGAAGATATCCGAGGCTGCCCACTACACTTCGTATTCGGTTGAGTCCACCGATTCAGATTTACTATCCTTGCTAAGCTTCAATCTTGGCTCCATTGGAATATGGGTTGGGTTGCAATTAGCCATGCCCATTTTCTCCAATATCCTAGATGCATAACCGGACTCGACGAGTGTGATTCCCTCGTCGGTTTGCTTTACCTCTATTCCCAAGTAATAGCTCAGCAATCCAAGGTCGGTCATACCGAACTTTGATCTCATCTCGTCTCTTGAAGTCATCAATGGCTTGGCTGTCACTCCCGGTGATCACCAAGTCGTCCACATAGACACCCACTATGAGCACTGTTTCTTTCAGCTTCTTGCGATACAAGCCAGATTCTGAAGGACACCGTTCGAAGCCAAGTTCTGACAATGTTCTGTCCAACTTGAAGTTCCATGCTCTAGGCGCCTGTCGAAGACCATACAGTGCTTTCTTCAGTTTGTACACTTTGTTGGCCTGTCCCTTCACCTCAAACCCTGGGGGCTGGCTCACATACACTTCCTCGGCCAAATCACCATTCAGAAAGGCAGATTTAACATCCATCTGGTGGATTTTCCAGGCAAACTGAGCAGCAAGTGCAATTAGGAGTCTTACTGATTCAAGGCGAGCTACTGGAGTGAACACCTCATCGAAATCTATCCCCTGCCGTTGCACATACCCTTTGGCTACTAGCCTTGCTTTGTGCTTCACAATTTCTCCACTAGGTTTTCTCTTTAGTTTATAAACCCACTTCAGGGCAATAGGTCGATGTCCCCTAGGCAATTCACAGAGATCCCATGTCTTGTTATCTTGAATTGCTGCTAGTTCTTCTTTCATGGCTTTTCTCCAACGATTCTTCCTTTATCGCATCGAGATGGCTAGAGGGTTCTTCCAAACCCAATAGACACAACCCATCGTACTCTGCCTCATCCGGCTCGTCTTCTTCATAGAAGTCCGTCGCCAGCCGTTTGCCTTGTGGACCCTGTGAAGGCTCAGAGTATGGTGTTGCAGATGCTGTCTGATCGCTAGAAGATGTTGCCACTGGAGTTGAGAGTGGGAGCGGCAATTGAACAGGTTTTCCATCTCCAGCTTGTCGTGTCTTCACTCCCAGCCTTGGCTCTGCTGCAGCCGACATTTCTCCTGCCTTTGCCATCACTGCAGGAGTTTCAGGTGAATTCTCTGTTGTGTGTTCCCCTGAACCTTGCTGTCTCTGTTCTGGATACAGCACTACTAGTGGCTCCTGATCACCAGTCTGCGATGAACCAGGCGAGCTCCAGTCCCATGGCCTGTCCTCCTCGAACACGACATCGCGAGCCACCACTAGCTTCCTGGTCTCTGGATCATACAGGCGGTATGCTTTGGACCCTGTTTCATACCCGATCATGACCATCTGTTTGCTGCGGTCTGCCAGCTTGGTTTGGCCAGGTCCGATCTTCTTCACATGGGCTGTGCTGCCAAACGTTCTCAGGTGGTGCACTGATGGTTTCCTTCCATGCCACGTCTCATATGGAGTCATGCCCTTCACACTTTTCGTTGGAGCACGATTCAGCAGATATACGGCTGTACTCACCGCTTCTCCCCAAAACTTGGCCGGCATTCCCATGATCTTAAGCAAGCTCCTGGCCATGTTCACGACAGTCTGGTTTCGGCGTTCTATGACTCCATTTTGCTGTGGAGTGTAGGGAGCCGTTCTGAAATGCTTGATGCCCCTGGCTTCACAGTACTCGACAAATTCGACTGAGTTGAATTCCCCTCCTCTGTCCGTTCGCAGGCCTTTCAGCTTCAGATTTTTCTCGAGCTCAGCTGCTGCTTGCACCTTTTTGATTGCTGTTAGTGCTTCATCCTTGCTGCGCAAGAACACAATCCACATGTACCGTGAACAATCATCTACCAGCAATAGGAAGTACTCCTTTCCCGCAGGTGTAGCCGGTGATATTGGCCCGCAGAGGTCACCATGCCAAAGCTCCATTGGCAGCTCTGCTCGATACTGCGCCTTTGCAGGAAACGGAAGACGTTTCTGCTTTGCAACCATACATCCGTCACAAATCTGCTCGACTTGCTTGAACTGAGGCATTCCGTTCACCATCCCTTCTGTAGACAAAGAACCCAATGGTTTGAAGTTCAAGTGTCCATATCTCATGTGCCACAGCCAGACATTCTCTGTTGCATGGTTGAGTAAGCACACAGGGTGCGTTTGCTCAATATTCAGGATGTACATGCGGTTCCTAGTCCGTGGCACTCTGGCGAGAACATTTCTTTGCCTGTCCCACAGTGTCATGATGCCACTCTCCCCTGAATATTTGCACCCGTTCTCCTCCAACTGACCAAGACTAATGATGTTATTCTTGAGTTTTGGAATGAGGTACACATCAGACAACACACGATGTTCGCCATTCAGGCACTGCATCAGAATTGCACCACGACCACATATCTCAACTGAGGATCCATCCCCAAATTTCACCCTTCCTTTGATTGAGTGATCCAGTTCAGCAAACTTGTCAGGATCTCCAGTCATGTGGTTACTAGCCCCTGTATCTAAATACCAGGAGGCATCTCGGGAACCGGTGAATTTAGGAACCACCTTCTCCTCATTCAGGAAAACTTGCTCTGACAGAGTGTCTCTCAACTGGACTATTTCACATGTATCCAGCATGAGCAGCGTTGGATCATCTTCTTCCTTCTCTGTCAGGTTTGCCTTTTCCTTTTTTGGCTCGGGGCAATCAGACTGGAAATTCCCCTTTTCGTTGCAATTGTAGCATCTGACTTTGGCAATGTCGAACTTCCCTTTCTTCTTCTGCTTGCCACGGTCACCATCTGTACCCTTGCTGTTCTTGGTGCGATCGGTCTTTCCTCCTGACTTCTGACCGGAAGAGGAACCAGAACCGCCGGCACCGCTGTTCTTCTTGTTCTGCATGAGCTGCTCCAGCGCCCGGGTCATGAGCATGAGCTGATCCTCCTTGGTGCCACTGCTGCGACGCCTCCCACGCTGTCCGCTCTCGAACGCTGACAACCTCCCGAGGGCCTCACAGACCGGCATGGTCTCCATGTCGCCCCATTGCTCTATGGTGTTGACCACGTCTGCAAATCTTTCGGGCACAGCATTGAACAGAACGTCTATAACAGCCTCATCACTGAGTTTCTCACCTAGGATGCGGATCTCCGCGACGAGCGTGGTCAGCTTCTGACCGAACGTCGTCACTGACTCGCCGTCGTCCATCTGCAGCCGATCGAGCTGGCGCTTCAGCTGCTTGACTCGAGCCTTCTTGACGCGGTCCTCGCCGACCCGCATCTGCCGGATCGCCTCCCACGCCTCCGCCTCCGTCTCGTACTCCGCGATGGCCATGACCATGGCATCGGGGAGCGACTGCGAGAGCGCGGTGAACGCATCCTCGTCCTTGGCCTGGTCGTAGTCGCTCTTGCCGTCGACCGCTGACCAGCACCCGAGGGTGCGCATGATGATGCGCATCTTCACCGACCACACCCCGTAGTTGGAGTCGGTGAGCTGGGGGTAGTGTACCGGTACCCCGCCGCGCGACGACGCTCTGGCTGCGGTCGCGCCTCCGCTCGCGCTTGCATTGAGCTCGTCCGTCTTGCCCAGCGACTTGTCACCAATCTTCGCCATCGCGGCCTGATCCGCAACGCTCACGCCACCAGTTCCTCCGCCACCAAAACGCCTCCAACCCTAGTGCTCTGATACCAATTGACAGATCCTAGACCTAGACTCAATGCGATTTTGTGGATTGGTGGAAAACTTACAAACGCTCGCTCTGAACTTTCTCCTACTGACGACGAACACACGACATACAGTGCACAGGGAGACAGAGTTTTGCGACGCGCTCAACTTGCGTCTTTTCGGGGTTTTCTCCTTTTATTCACTTGATCCTACTAAGTCGGCCTCGATCCGATTTACCCGCGCCATCCCACGGACGGTATCGTGGCCAACGTCTACGGCATGATCTCTAGGAAAGAGTAAACGAAGATCCTAACTTGCCGCTGCACGAACAGGCGTGCGTCTGGCATTACACTTATTTTCAGATAAGCTACAATAAACGTGACAGGCTAGTTACAGGAACATCTAGATTAACATAACAAGGTACATGGCACGACGACGACTAATGGAGCTCGGGCGCTGCCATACTCTATCAGTACGTCGACCGGAGGCACGCATGACGCGGTGCCAGGTGCGGCGGTCCGAAGCGCAGGTGTGGCGCATGTGATAACGACATCTATTCTTACTTCGACAAATGAGATGTCTAAGGTAGCTTTACCATCTGTTTCTTGTGAAACCATTTTTCTGTGCCCAATTAAACTGAAATTGACAATTTGAGAATTTCCAAGGTGATGGGAGTTTCTCCAACAAATAAACCCTCCATGGAGGAGGTGATTTCTTTTGGAGGTATTTCACGAGGCCCGGACATGGGGATGAGGTCAAGTGATCGTATTAGAAGACACATGCTACACAAATGGAGAGGGCAATGGACCTTGCTCAGCGTCGAGATGATACTTCTGGACAAGGTAAAAATTTAAACTGTAAGTTATCTTTTGCGTATTTTTCCGATGACGAGATCATTGCAAAAGCATCTATGCTGGGTGTTTCTATGGGTGCATCTCATGTAGATTGCATAGGTGCGGCCAAAATGATTAAAGATTTAGAATATAAAAGGGCACTCACTTTCTTGAATGTTAATGAAATACCTGAGGATAATTGCTTAGCTGTGACAAGAGCGTCTATTTTATGCGACGATCTAGATGATGAGGATGTAATTATTAGATATGTAATATGGGTACGTATACGATATGGTGTAGTACACCAATTGTATACGTACCAAACTCTGTAATTGCCTTGTGGAGGCTGTTTCCACCTATATAACACGCAACCGGTCCCTCGAAAGAGGGTACGACCGTTCCTCCCAAAGTTAACAAACATGATTGGTGGCACCTGTGTCTATGTACCAGTTTGTATCAACGCCATACGCACCTTTAGGTTCTTTTGGGGGCTTGTCATCATCATCATCATCACCATATCGCCACCAGCACTCATCAGCTGGATGCCCTTCCTTCTTGCAGATTTGACAGAAAACACCTTCCTGCCACGGTGTGGCGCGGCGATCCTTCTTGCCGCCTTTCTTGGGTCGGTCCTGGCGAGGCCGCTGCTGCTGCTGAGGAGGCCGGGGCGGACGTGGCTGCTGCTGTGGGGGAGGCATGTATGGCGGCATGTATGAAGCAGGAGCAAACGGCTGCTGGTATGGCGGCATATAAGGTCCTGGCTGGTATGCTGTATACTGTGGGTTCATCGGTATGTAAGAGGAAGGCTGAAACTGATGTGCCGGAGGCATGTAAGGGGCCGGCTGGTACTGATGTGTTGGAGGCATGTAAGGGGCCGGCTGATGCTGATTTACTGGAGGCATGTAGGGGGCCGGCTGATGTGACAGGTGTGGAGGCAGGTACGGTGCAGGACCTGAGGGCCGCGGAGGACCGCCTCCATATCCAGTGCTCGGAACACGAGGCACAGCATTGACAGAGGACATAAACCCCGAAGTAGTCTGACCCGTGGTAGAGAGCATAGCATCACGGTTCTCATAAGAAAGCAGTTGAGAACACATGTCATTAAGAGATGTAGACGGAACAACTTTGAGAGCAGCAACAAAACCATTGTAGGAACCATCAAGTCCATTCATGATATAATCCTTGAGTTCATCATCATCAACAGTCTTCCCTGCAGTGGCCAATTCAGACGCAAAACCTTTCATCTTGGTGATATACTGCTGAGCTGTCATGTCCAGTTTCTTGGTGTTAATGAGGGCACCTCGAATGTTGGAAACCCTAGATTTTGATTGGGAGGAGAAAAGCTCATGAATAGCACTCCAAATTTCAGCAGCATGAACCATACCATAGACATGAGAGAGGATATCGTCAGACAGAGAATTAACAATGTAGCTCACAACCTGCTGATCCCGTGTGATCCAGGTATCATAGGCAGGGTTGGGGAGTTGAACCTTTTTCTTGTCAGCATCCTCAGAATCAACAAACTCAGGCGGCGGCAGATCAGAACCTTCAAGCAGTCGCATAACTCGTGCACCACGGAGGGTGGGCAGAACCTGAGCTTGCCAGGAGAGAAAATTTTCACGTGTCAGCTTGGTGGCAGGGGGAGCACCAATAGTTGGCACCCCTCCAGACGCGGAAGAAGTCGCCATCTGGACCGAGTTTTGGCGCGGCAGAGAATCTGCAGAAAACGCTGCCGGGGCAGGCTGGCGCGGCAGAAGTTAGATGAAAACTGCTGGCGCGGCAGAGGGTATAGGCTAGGGTTTATCGGTGTATAGGCTAGGGTTTGTGGTTGTAGGGTTGTTTGAGATGCTCAAACCGATCTGAAGAAGGGAATCGGCCGGCGGGTTGTAGAGATCGAGGGAGAAGCCCGTCGATGATGTCCTGTGGAGCTTGACGTCGGCGACGGGAAGGAGAGTCCCGAGGGCGGCGGCGCTAGATGTCGTAGGAAAAGGAGAGGCCTGATACCATGTTAACTTTGGGAGGAACGGTCGTACCCTCTTTCGAGGGACCGGTTGCGTGTTATATAGGTGGAAACAGCCTCCACAAGGCAATTACAGAGTTTGGTACGTATACAATTGGTGTACTACACCATATCGTATACGTACCCATATTACATATCTAATAGTAATAAGTGTACAGGAGCAACCGATTCAGGAGGTTCCAAAATTAAAAATTAAACAATCCCGCAAAAAAAAGTCTTATGACAAGACGAAGGTTCGCCGAAGTGATAGGATTAAAATTAAAAGTCATAAGTGTCTGTAATGGAAGGATTAAGAGGATTGACGTGGAATAGTGAAGGGTTTAAGGATCCGGGTAAACACCTTTTTGTTAAAGAAGCTATCCGTGATTTCAAATTAGATTTCATTGCTTTATTAGAGACGGGGCGAGCGAATTTTACTGTTCCTTTCTTGGCGAATCTTGCATCTGGGCTTGAATTCTCTTGGTTTTGTCTGCCGGGAGGTCGGGAGGAATTCTGGTTGGCATCAATACACGAACCCTCTCTGTTAAGAAAGTAGACAATGGAGATTTTTGTGTAAAACTTCATATTAGATCCAAATTAGATGGTTTTGAGTGGGTGCTTGTTCCCGTTTATGGTGCGGCACAAGAAGCTCATAAAGCTGAATTTTTATCTGAGTTGGTAAGGATAGGCAGAGCACTTGCCGATGTTTTTGGCAGGAGATTTTAATATTCTACGCCGTAAAGAAGATAAAAGTAATAATAACTATAATCCGCACTGGCCTTTTGTGTTTAATGCGATTATTGAAAATTTAAATTTGAGGGAGATTGTACTCTCTGGTCGACAATACACTTGGGCTAGTAGAGGAGAAAATCCAACTTTTGAGAAGCTTGACCGGGTACTGGTGAGCGTCGAGTGGGAACAAAAAATTCCGCTTGTCTCTGTGAGAGCACTCACTAGGACCGGGTCAGATCACACTCCCCTTTTCATTGATTCTGGGAACCATGCCCATTTGGGGAATAAACCTCGCTTCTCCTTTGAAATAGCATGGTTGCAGCAAGAGGGTTTCCATGATATGGTAGCGGCTGAATGGGCAAAGGTATCTAAAGGGAATTCACCTATTCAAATTTGGAACAAAATTAGACATTTGAGGCGTTTTTTGAAAGGATGGGCAAAAAACCCGAGTGGAAAATATAAGAAAGAAAAAGAGCGTTTGTTAAACATTATTGATATGTTAGACATTAAGGATGAATCCAACTCTTTGAATCATGCTGAGAGGGAGGTTCTAAAAAATGCTCATGATTCCTTGAGTAAACTTAGAAGGGATGAGGAAATAAAATGATCTCAGAGAGCTAAAGTTAAGCATATTCAGGAAGGAGGTAATAACACTAAATATTTTCACTTAATTGCAAATGGCAAGCATAGAAAGAGGAAGATTTTCCAATTAGAACAAGAGGAGGGAACGATTTTCGGTGATGACAACCTAAAAAATTATATATCAGAGTATTATAAAAAGTTATTTGGGGCACCTGAACAAAACACTTTTTCTATGATGGAAGAGCGTGTGGCTGATGTTCCACAATTGTCGCCGGAAGAAAATTCCATACTAACCAAAAACTTCACTCAAGAACAATTTTTCGAAGCTATATCACAAATGGAACATAATAAGGCACCGGGACCAGATGGTTTCCCGGCAGAATTTTATCAACATTTTTGGGATGTGCTCAAAGATGACTTGATGGCAATGTTTACACATTTTCAAAATGGTGACTTTCCTCTGTATAAGCTAAATTTTGGTGTTATTACTTTGCTTCCCAAAAAAGATAATGCAGTTCAAATTCAACAATATCGACCAATTTGTCTACTTAATGTGAGCTTCAAGATCTTTACAAAAGTAGCTACTATTCGAGTTTCACAAATCGCACACAAAATTGTTAGACCCACGCAAACTGCTTTTATGCCAGGACGTCATATCCTTGAAGGAGTGGCTGTTCTTCATGAAACGATACATGAGTTTCATAGGAAAAAAATGGATGGGATACTTTTCAAAATTGATTTTGAGAAGGCATATGATAAAGTGAAGTGGCCTTTTTTGCAACAAGTCATGCGCATGAAGGGGTTTGATCCCAAATGGTGTGATATGTGATGTCTACGGGTGCTTCTATTCTTGTAGACAGTGTTGGGCCTCCAAGAGCAGAGGTTTGTAGAACAACAGCAAGTTTCCCTTAAGTGGATCACCCAAGGTTTATCGAACTCAGGGAGGAAGAGGTCAAAGATATCCCTCTCAAGCAACCCTGCAATCACGATACAAGAAGTCTCTTGTGTCCCCAACACACCTAATACACTTGTCAGATGTATATGTGCACTAGTTCGGCGAAGAGATAG
Organism: Lolium rigidum; assembly: GCF_022539505.1. Taxonomy (NCBI): domain Eukaryota; kingdom Viridiplantae; phylum Streptophyta; class Magnoliopsida; order Poales; family Poaceae; genus Lolium; species Lolium rigidum. Next base: position 80,624,401 of record NC_061509.1, on the reverse strand, counting down.
TGAAATACAAGTGTATGGATGTATATGAGTGGTAATAGCAATCTGAATAAAATATGGCAGCGAGTAAACATGCAACAGAACAGTAAGTAAACGGAGTTTCGATGCTTAGAAACAAGGCCTATGGATCATACTTTCACTAGTGGACACTCTCAACATTGATCACATAATAAAACCACTCTACACTCTCTTGTTGGATGATGAACACCACTAATTGCGTAGGGCTACAAGAGCACCTCAATGCCGGAGTTAACAAGCTCCACAACATTCGATGTTCATATTTAAATAACCTTAGAGTGCATGATAGATCATTGCAATTACACCAAGTACTAACATAGCATGCACACTGTCACCATCACACTATGAAGGAGGAATAGATCACATCAATACTATCATAGCAATAATTAACTTCATAATCTACAAGAGATTACAATCATAACCTACGCCAAGTACTCACACGGTGCACACACTGGTCACCTTTACACCATGGAGGAGGAATAGAGTACTTTAATAACATCACTAGAGTAACACATAGATGAATAGTGATACAAAACTCATATGAATCTCAATCATGTAAGGCAGCTCATGAGATCATTGTATTGAAGTACATAGGAGAGAGATTAACCACATAGCTACCGGTACAGCCCTTAGCCTCGATGGAGAACTACTCCCTCCTCATGGGAGACAACAGCGTTGATGAAGATGGCGGTGGTGTCGATGGAGGAGCCTTCGGGGGCACTTCCCCGTCCCGGCGGCGTGCCGGAACAGAGACTCCTGTCCCCCAGATCTTGGCTTCGCGATGGCGGCGGCTCTGGAAGGTTTCTCGTACCGTGGCTTTTCCGTATCGAGGTTTTAGGCCAGGGACCTTTAAATAGGCGAAGAGGCGGAGTCGGAGGGCTGACGGGGCGACGACACAGTAGGGGGCGCGGCCCACCCCCGGCCGCGCCAGCCTATCATCTGGGGCCCACAGGGCCCTCCTCTGGCGGCTCTCGGGTGTTCTGGAAGCTTCGTGTGATTCTAAGATGCTGGGCGTTGATTTCGTCCGATTCCGAGAATATTTCCTTACTAGGATTTATGAAACCAAAAACAGCAGAAAACAGGAACTGGCACTTCGGCATCTCGTCAATAGGTTAGTTCCGGAAAACGCATAAAATTATCATAAAGTGTGAACAAAACATGTGAGTATCATCATAAAAGTAGCACGGGACATAAGAAATTATAGATACGTTTGAGACGTATCAAGCATCCCCAAGCTTAGTTCCTACTCGCCCTCGAGTAGGTAAATGATAACAAAGATAATTTCTGAAGTGACATGCTATCATAATCTTGATCAATACTATTGTAAAGCATATGAGATGAATGCAGCGATTCAAAGCAATGATGAAGATAATGAGTAAACAAATGAATCATATAGCAAAGACTTTTCATGAATAATACTTTCAAGACAAGCATCAATAAGACTTGCATAAGAGTTACTCATAAAGCAATAGATTCAAAGTAAAAGCATTGAAGCAACACAAAGGAGATATAAGTTTCAGCAGTTGCTTTCAACTTCAACATATATATCTCATGGATAATTGTCAACACAAAGCAATATAACAACTGCAATAGGTAAACATGTAAGAATCAATGCACAGTTGACACAAGTGTTTGGTTCTAAGATAGAAAGAATAGGCAAACTGACTCAACACAATAAAGTAAAAGATAGGCCCTTCGCAGAGGGAAGCATTGATTACTATATTTGTGCTAGAGCTTTTCATTTTGAAAACAAGAAACAATTTTGTCAACGGTAGTAATAAAGCATATGTGTTATGTATAAAACATCTTATAAGTTGCAAGCCTCATGCATAGTATACTAATAGTGCTCGCACCTTGTCCTAATTAGCTTGGATTAACACCGATTATCATTGCATAGCATATGTTTCAACCAAGTGTCACAAAGGGGTACCTCTATGCCGCCTGTACAAAGGTCTAAGGAGAAAGCTCGCATTGGATTTCTCGCTTTTGATTATTCTCAACTTAGACATCCATACCGGGACAACATAGACAACGAGATAATGGACTCCTCTTTAATGCATAAGCATTCAACGACGGTTAATATTCTCATAAGAGATTGAGGATTAGTTGTCCACACTCGAAACTTCCACCATGAATCATGGCTTTAGTTAGCGGCCCAATGTTCTTCTCTAACAGTATGCATACTCAAACCATTTGATTGTGAGAACCGCCCTTACTTCAGACAAGACGAACATGCATAGCAACTCACATGATATTCAACAAAGGTAAAAGAGTTGATGTCATCCTGTTGGGGGGATGACCCCCGGTATGCCAAAGGCATGCCAAACCGGATGGCTTGTGCCATCAGGATACCGGTTTAATGTTTATACCGGAGCCTGAGGTTAAGAGTTTAGCTAAGTGGAGCTAAGCCGGAATCCCCAAGAGGGGTATACTGGAATCCGGTAAAGAAGATACCGGAAAGGAGAGCCTGTCGGCAGGACCGGTCAAAGATTCTCTCCAGAGCTAGAAGACAAGATGAGCTAAGCAAAGTGACTTTTGACGAAGGGCTGACGATAAAGAGAAGGGTGACGGTCAAAGAAGCCGGAGGACGTCAGCGCCCCTGATTAAAGAGGACTCCGGTGTCATCTATGATTAAAGTAGCTTTGTAAAGTAGTTTGTCTAGTCAAAGATGCCATTAGGGTTTCTTCCGAGTGTAAGCCACCCTCTCCCCTATATAAGGAGAGGGGCAGCCCTTCTTCACGGGCAGCGGGTAACAAGTAGCACGTAGCGAGACCAAAGAGAGATCGTGTGCCGAGAAACTTGTAACCATGTTGAGATCAATGAAGCTAGCGATCTAGTAAAGGGTTCTTCCTCTTGTCTCTCTTCTTGCATACCGGCCTTTGGTTGTGTTCTTGAGGAAAGCATCCGGAAGTTCTTCCCATCTAATCGCAAACCCTCCCCCGAATCCTCATACGTCCATTCGGCCCCAACTTAAGCCATCCTATGGCATCTGCTCGTTCACCACGACGACAGTTGGCGCCCACCGTGGGGCCTGAAGTGGCGCATGCTGGAGTTCACATTCGGGCGGGCCTCCTCGAGTTCGCCGGTGAGCGGACGGTGTCTGCGCTGGTGCAGAACTTCTACTCCATCGATTTCATCAACGACAACGCGGGCTGCTTCGCCAACGGCGGCATCTTCCCCAAGAACGGCCGCATCATCAAGTTCGGCAGCCACCGCATCTACTTCGGCACCGTCCCCGTGCGCCAGCGCCTCTCGCCGGTGCTGGTGGCACCGGACCCGCCAAGATGGCTCTGTGCTGGTCGCGCGCCCGGCAGCGTCGAGGTAATGATGACCGGTGTGGCTGGTGCAGGAAAGGAGGTGGAGGCTGAAGGTGCTGGTCGCGCGGTTTCGACCCGTGCGGCTAAGCCACCGCTGGAGCGCGACGCAGGCGCAGCGGGAGCATCATCCGCGCCACCGGCAACGCCTCTCCAAACGGCGATGAACGCGCTGGCAACCCCCATCGCGCGGAACATCGACCCGGCGGTGGCTCAAGCGGAGCCGGAGGCGCAGCGCTCGAGGATACTCGAGAGCGGCAAAGACGTTGTCAAGGCGCAGCGCGAGCTGAACCTAACCGTACGTGAGTATAACGCTGCCCATGGCTTTGCTTACGGTTAGCGCTCATGCTGCTAGGATACCGGAAAATCGGCTTAAGGCTCGCAATCTAGATCGAGATCTGCGTAAGGAGATTCTTACCAGCAAGAGTACCTCTGCATCTGTTAGCATTGTAGAGAAACCTAAGTACAGCAGTCCGGATAAAACAATAAAAGCTGCTAAGGCTGCCGTAGATCTGTGTGATTCGCTTACCGGAGAGGCTCTGGCAAAACAACAAGAGCGTGTCAGAGAGCTGCTTGACGCTGTAGAGCAGCAGAACGCTGAGCAGCTGGCTAGGCTGAACAAAGCAATAGCCTCGAAATCCGCGCGTTCAACAAAGAATGCCGGAAGCAAGTCCCAGGGGCAGGCCTCGCCCCCCATCCGGACAGAAGAAAAGAAAAAGAAGTGAACGCACGGCAGATGACTGTGTATGATCCGGTCCTTGCCGGTAAACAGAAAGCCGGGCAACACGATGCCGGTAGAAAAAGCCAAGGGGCAGAGCGAGGCTACGCCAAAGAAGGCTATGCCGGAAACAAACACGCCGGTAAACATGAAACCGGGCAAAACTATCCGGCTGCAAGGGCAGCGTATGATGAAGATGAGGAAGAAATGCCTCCACCAAGGTACCGGCAGGCAAGGGCCGCGGCACCGGAACGTTACGATGAAGCTGATTCTAACAGACCGGCAGCATACCGGAACCCTCTGGGAGAACGCTTGGGAGAGAGATACTTACCGGAACGGGATGCGAGGCACCGTCTGGATAGAGTATACTTGTCAGAAATGATCGAGGAGGAAGGTCCTCCAGGTCCGAAGTGCTTTGGCCCTAGAATCATGAGAGAAAAGCCACCGGTTCGCAACTTCACGTTGCCCCGTGACACAAAAACATACGATGGCACTACGAAGCCGGAAGATTGGCTCGCGGATTACGTGACCGCGGTGTACGTCGCTGGAGGCGGAGGAACCGTAGCCGGAGGAGGAAACCGGCGTTGGGCCGTAAGGATCATACCGTCGTTTCTGGTTGGACCGGCAAGAATCTGGCTAAATAACTTGCCGGCAGGAAGCATAAATGGTTGGCTGGATTTTGAGGAGGCCTTTGTGAGCAATTTCAGCAGCACCTATCAGAGGCCAAACAGGCCGCAGCAACTTGCTCTATGTCTGCAGCGCCCGAACGAAACAGACCGGGATTATCTGGCCCGGTGGAACACCATAAGGAACTCTTGCGAAGGAATAATCGAGGCGCAGGCCATTGCTTGGTTCAGCAGTGGCTGCAAAAGAGGTTCGCCGTTGTGGCAAAGGCTGCAGCGGAACATGCCGACAACGTTGGCGGGAGATGATACGTGTGGCGGATAACTATGCGTTGGGAGACCCAACGCAGCCGGCACTGCAACCTGAACCGGAACAGCTACGCCAAGAGCCACACCGGGACAACCGGAACAACAAGAGGAGAGAAGATTTTCCGGATCGAAGGTACGGTCCGCAGCAAGTTGCTGCTGTGCGGGGAGGACTCTGATGCCAGTGGCAGCCAGAGGCAGAGAACCGGATCGCAGCCATGGGCGGGTCCAAAGAAACAATGGGTAGAAAAGAAACCCTGGGTCCAGAAAAGAAACTGGCAAGAACCCGCAAAATACACCATGGAAGCGGCCATGGACCAACCTTGCCGGTGGCACACGCCGAATCCGGCACACCCGTCAAACCATCTGACGAAGGATTGTACCTGGACCAAATATTTGATGGAAAAAGGGACAGTAAAAGATGCCCAAGGGCGAGGAGGCAATGCAATGATGCCACCTCCGGACATGCCGCGGCAGCAGCAGATGCCGCCACCACCGCCGCTTACCGGGCCAAACGCTCTACCGGTGCAGCCAAACCGGCAGCAGTACCAGCAAGTTAACCGGGTGGAACAAGATGGTAACCAGCTACCTCCACCGCCACCTTTAGGCCGGAATGTTTACGAAGACCCACATGTATGCTGTGTCGTTTTTGTCACTGAGCCGACGGACGAGCAAAGCCTACATCGCCGCTCCATGGAAGTAAATGCCGTGATGCCGGCGGTGCCCAAGTACATGCGAGTGGTCAAACCAGAAATTACTTGGTCGATCAAGGATCACCCCAAGATTATGCCGAATCCGGGTGGATATGCTCTTGTTGTGGACCCAATCATGAAAGGGCCACAAACTCGAGTGAAGTTCAGCAAAGTGCTCGATAGACAATGGCAGTAGCATCAACATCATGTACAAGCATACCATGCATACGCTGGGCATAACAGAAAACATGCTTCAGCCAACGCGCACAACCTTCCATGGAATTGTTCCGGGTTTGTCCTGCGCACCGGTGGGAAAGGTCCGGGTGGACGTGGCATTTGGAGGACGTGACAATTGCAGGGTGGAAAATCTGGAGTTTGAAGTGGTGGATCTAGACAGTCCCTACCATGCATTGCTGGGAAGACCGGCATTGGCAGCTTTCATGGCCTCAACCCATACGGCTTACCTCAAGATGAAGATGCCGGGACCTCGTGGACCACTAATTGTGGTGGGAAACTACAAAGTCTCGCTGGAAACAGCATCTGCCGGATCGAACCTAGCGGAATCGCTGGTGATCGCGGAGGAAAAGAAAAGGATGCAAACAGCTGTTGCGCTGGCTCAGTCCTCACAGCTGAGCTTAGCGGCAATGAGTGCAAGTCTGAGCGCTCCGGCATTCAAGCCAACAAATGAAACGAAGGACATTGTGCTGGATCCGGCCTACCCAGACCGCACCGTTCGTATCGGTGCCGGCCTTGATCAAGCATAGGAAAGCGCGCTCGTCGGCTTCCTCCGTGAGAATCGGAATATCTTTGCCCGGTCAACCGAAGACTTGGTAGGTGTTCCGAGGGAGCTGGTTGAGCACTCCTTAAACGTTCGCAAAGATGCCAAGCCGGTGCGACAACCTTTGCGCCGGTTCGCTGAAGATAGAAGAAAGATCATAGGAGAAGAGGTAACCAAACTGCTTGTTGCCAAATTCATTGTGGAGGTCACGCACACAGAATGGCTGGCCAACCCGGTGATGGTAGAAAAGAAAAAGATGAGAACCTGGAGGCAAAAGCTCCGAAGGTGTGGCGCATGTGCATCGACTACACTAACCTCAACAAAGCTTGCCCAAGAGACCCTTTTCCTTTGCCACGAATCGATCAAGTGATTGATTCAACTGCTGGGTGTGAGTTGTTGTCCTTCCCGGATGCCTATTCCGGCTTCCACCGATTCCCTTGAAAAAGGAAGATCAAATAAAAACTGCGTTCATTACCCCGCACGGGGCTTATTGCTATATCACTATGCCTTTTGGTTTGCGCAACGCCGGTGCAACGTACTCAGCTGTATGCAAAAATGCTTGTTTGATCAGATCGGAAAGAATGTGCAGGTATATGTGGACGACATCGTGATAAAAACTAAGGTAAAAGATACCCTAATCGATGATCTCCGGCAAACATTTGATAACTTAAGGAGGTTCCGGATGAAACTCAATCCGGCAAAATGTACTTTCGGTGTCCCCGCCGGCAAGCTCGCTGGGTTTCCTTGTCTCGAGCCGAGGCATTGAAGTCAATCCGGTAAAGATCCGGGCAATCGAAAGAATGACAATACCACAGGATTTGAAGGATATACAAAAGTTTACCGGAAGCTTAGCATCAGCTGAGCCGGTTCATAAGCAGAGTTGGGAGAAAAGGCCTTGCCGTTGTATGCCTTAATGAGAAAATCCGATAAGTTCATCTCGGACCCCTCAGTGCGATGCAGCGTTTAAAGAGCTGAAAACAATGTTAGCTACCGCGCCAATATTGGCTTCGCCGTTGGAAAGAGAACCCATGTTGTTGTACATAGCAGCAACCAACCGGGTCGTAAGTGTTGTTGTGGTAGTAGAAAGAGAAGAGGAAGGAAAAACCGTCCGGAGGCCGGTATACTACCCGAGCGAGGTGCTCTCCCTCTCAAAACAAAACTACCCGCACTTCCGGAAAATGACCTATGGCGTGTTTATGGCCGCCACCAAGCTCAAGCACTACTTCGAGGAACATCCTATGAAGGTGGTGAGTGAAGCACCCATCTCAGACATCATGTGCAACAAAGACGCTAGCGGCCGGATTGCGAAATGGGCAATTCAGATATCACCATACGTACCAGTGTACGAAAGAAGAGATGCCATAAAATCACAAGCTCTGGCTGATTTCCTTGTTGATTGGGCGGAGATGCAATACAAACCGCCGGATCAGAAGATAGAGTACTGGAAAATGCACTTTGATGGATCCAAGCTCAAGGAGGGTCTGGGTGCCGGTGTGGTGCTTACTTCACCAAAAGGAGATCACCTCCGGTATGTTTTGCAAGTACATTTCAGGGCATCGAACAATGTCGCTGAATATGAAGCTTTGATCCATGGGCTTAAGGTCGCAAAAGAAATCGGTGCACACCGGATCATTTGCTATGGAGATTCAGATCTTGTGGTACAGCAGGTGTTCCGGAGATTGGGATGCAAAAGATGCCAACATGGCCTCGTACCGGTTTCACGTGCAAAAGATTGCCGGATTCTTCGAAGGTTGCGAGTTTCACCATGTACCGCGTGCAGAAAATGAAGCTCGCGGATGCTTTGTCCAAGATAGGCTCATCTCGACAAGAAATTCCTCCCGGAATAGCTCTGGCGCACCTGAGAGTACCATCAATCAAGCCAAGTCCTGAGTCGGAATCAATTTTTGTTCCGGAGTCACACATTGTGCCAATGGATATCGATGGAGGGAACCCGGGGACTGTTCCGGCAAGCTCAGGGACTACCGTGCCGGAAGAAATGATGCTGGTGGATAGCATGGAGATTGATGCACCTATGTTTTTGGTTCGAGAGATACCATCTTGGGTTAAACCTATTAAGGAATTCCTGATCAACGGCACCTTGCCGGCTGACGAAAATGAATCAAGGAGGATACAGAGAAAGTCCAAAGCTTACACATTCATCAATGGTGAGGTGTACAAGAGAAGCGTTACCGGTGTCCTTCAAAGATGTGTGGAACCGGAGGAAGGGAAAGAAATGCTTGAGGAAATTCACCAAGGAGAATGTGGGCATCATGCCTCGTCAAGGGCGCTGGTGGCAAAAGTGTTCCGGCATGGGTTTTATTGGCCCACCGCTTTGGCGAACGCTGAGGATTTGGTAAGGAAATGCAACGGGTGCCAGAGGTACGCCAAGCAAAATCATACCCCAGCATCCGGTTTAAAGACAATACCGCTGACATGGCCATTTGCTGTTTGGTGCCTGGACATGGTTGGCCCATTCAAGACTGCAAGGAGCAGCATGACTCACATCTTGGTCATGGTGGATAAGTTCACCAAATGGCTAGAAGTAAAACCTATCGCAAAGTGTGATGGGCATACAGCTGTGAAATTCTTGAAGGATATCATCTTGCGGTATGGATACCCGCACAGCATCATCACTGACAATGGAACCAACTTTGCTCAAGGGGAGTTCAAAAGATTCTGCGAGGATAAGAATATCCGGTTGGATTTGTGCTCAGTGGCACACCCGCAAGGCAATGGCCAGGTGGAAAGAATGAATGCCTTGGTATTATCCGGTATCAAACCCAGACTCATTGACGCAGTGGAGAGAGCACCGGGGTGTTGGCTTGATGAGATACCATCAGTGCTGTGGAGCATAAGGACAACCCCAAACCGGTCTACCGGGTACACTCCCTTCTTCATGGTTTATGGGGCAGAAGCGGTGATACCAACCGACATCATCCATGATTCACCAAGGGTACAGCTCTATACTGAACAAGAGGTCAAAGAGGCCAGAGAAAATGATGTGGACTTGCTAGAAGAAGCAAGAGAGCTAGCGTTGGCAAGAACAGCCATTTATCAACAGAAACCTAAGACGCTATCATGACCGGAAAGTCAATCCAAGAGTTTTCCGGGAAGGAGATCTTGTGCTTCGCCTAGTGCAGCGCACTGAAGGCCGGCATAAACTTTTGCCACCTTGGGAAGGTCCCTTTATTGTAAGCAAGGTGCTTCACAATGATGCATACTACCTGATTGATGCACAGGAGTGGAAAAAAGGAAAGGCGGACAAGTCCGGAGAGGAAAGCAAGCGTCCATGGAACGTAGCTCTGTTACGTCCTTTCTACTCTTGAAGTGGTGGTGTAAGAAGTTCCTTTTTTGTACCTTATATGCTATGAATAAAAGATGTCGGAACCTTGAATGAATCTCGGGGACTACCCCAACTTAAGTTGCATGTAACTTGTCTATTTTTTCAGTTTACCGGTTGCTTATTGAATGTTTTTTCTTTCCGGTTTAGTAGTGTGCTAAATCCTACCGGAATCTTCGACTCTCTCGTTGTCCGCAAACCGGCTTCATGGCAAGCAAGATAAACCGGTAGGAGATAAGCACATGAACTGCGAAAAGGGAGAGCAGGAAAGAACAATCCGGAAAGTTTAACTAACCCCGGTTAAACCGGTTTTTTGCAAAATTTCAAAGTTATTTCTAAGTTCAAGAAGATGCTTGTTTGGTGAAAGAACCTTGTGCTCATACGCCAAAGAACGCCCAGAGAAGGCAGGCAGAGCCAAGGCAAAAGAACCAAGTATGCATCAAATTGGATGCGGGAGCAATTGAGAAATCTTTGCAGTGCAGGATAAAATCAAAACCAAAAGCAAATTATGCTAAGGCAAGCTCATAAATACTTAGCTACCGGTATAACTTACCGGCAGGAAATGTTGTAGCACAACCACAGGCAAACTTAAGTTTTACATCATAAGCCCCGGCATTCCGGGGCAGAATTTAACAGATATTGTCTTAAAGCAACAGGACCAACAGATATAATGAGCAAACACTTCAAAGGAAATCATCACGCAGCAGGGGCTTCCGGAGGAGCAGCGCCGGCATCAGCGTCGTCCAGACCTCGTCTTCGGCTTCATCCTCCTCCTCGGCCAGATAGTCCTCGACGCCAGGAGGGGGAGGGATGAAGTTGCGCATGTCGGCATACTCCGCGATGCGGTACGCGCGATCCTGCCGCTTAGCGGAAAGGATCGGGTCCAGATCGGTTTCTGCGTCTTCACGCACGCCGGTGAGGGCGTCCAGATCGAGCTCCGGGTACCAGGAGCAGGCGACGCGAAGGGCGGAGTCAGCTCCAGCGCGGGCAGCGGAGCACCGCCACTCGCGGATCCTCCGGCCGGCACCCTTGAGGCGATCACCGATGAGGGAGAAGGTGTCCGGCACCTCCTCGCTGTGCCATAAAGTCCTGTATAGCCGGGTAGCTACATCGGGGATGTCCGAGAGGTTGCGGTCTATGCAGCGCATATGGGACACCCGCGCGTTAAGCGCGACCGGATGGTCCTTGGGCGTCCATGGCACAAGCAAGATCCGCTTGGCCTTTGTCCGTGCGCCGCGCGTCAACCTTCTTGACGGCGTACCTCGCGAGTCCGGAAAGAGGCCCGTGTGAAGAAAGAAAAAGGTTAAGGAAGAGAATTTGGAAGAAAACGAGACCGAAAAGGAAAGAGTCCTGAAGAAAAAGAGACCGGAAGGAAAATAGTCCGAAGAAAAAGATAAGAGAACTTACGATAGGCGAGGGCGTCGGTCCGCAGAATTAACCGATCGCATTCCTTATGCTCCTCCTCCAGCCCGCGCGGCCTTCTCCTCGGCAGCCTTCCGGCCCTTGGCCGCCTCCTCCAGCTCAGCCAGACAGCACCACGTTGGCGTTGCTGGCGTCCTCCAGTGCCTCCTCCATCTTGGCCGCCGCGTCAGCTGCAGCGGCTTCGAAGGCCTTGGCATGATCAAGCCCCAGTTGGATGAGCTGGGTCTTGAGCTCCCGGTGGCTGGTCTGGAGGGCGTCCAACTCCTCTTTGTGCTGCCGGATGAGCTGGTCCTTCTCCCCTGTAACCGGAAAAGTGTTAACAAGGTTATACTGGTAAAAAATGGAAAAGAAACCAAGGAAAGAATCATACGTTGGGCGGTAGCCAGCTGCTCCTTGAGAGCATCGATGGAAGCTTCCGGAACCACCGTTAGCGTAAATTGCAAATGTTAGGAGGGAAAGGTTTCCGGAAAGAAAGATGCCTAAGAAACGAAAATTTACCTTGGCACTTGTCGTGCGCCTCAGCCGAGCTCCCGATGCTCCCATAGAAGCTCCTCGAAGAGGGCCTTCCGAGCGTCAGCCGTGACCTGTTCAAGAAAAAGAAGTTTTAAGTAAAGTTTTGCGCTAAGAACAAAGTTCTTAACCCGAAACTCGGGGACTGGCAGTGCCGGTTTCGCGTTAAGTTTTAAGTTGAGTTTTGCGCTAAGAACAAAGTTCTTAACCCGAAACTCGGGGACTGGCAGTGCCGGTTTTGCGTTAAGTTTTAAGTCAAGGTTTGCGCTAAGAACAAAGTTCTTAACCCGAAACTCGGGGACTGGCAGTGCCGGTTTTGCGTTAAGTTTTAAGTCAAGGTTTGCGCTAAGAACAAAGTTCTTAACCCGAAACTCGGGGACTGGCAGTGCCGGTTTTGCGTTAAGTTTTAAGTCAAGGTTTGCGCTAAGAACAAAGTTCTTAACCCGAAACTCGGGGACTGGCAGTGCCGGTTTCATGCTGAATTTTTAAGTTAAGTTTTGTACTAAGAGCTGCGCTCTCACCACAAAACTCGGGGACTGGGAGGATAGACAAGAGAGAAACCGCATGAAACCAAAGAAAAGATAAGACCAAGCTCGGGAACAAAGAAACCGGTAAGGGCTGAGAAAAGTTAGAAAAACGTACCATCAGGTTGTTCGTGGCATCATACCACGCTGCCGTCGAGCTCTTTCACGGCGTTACGGAGCCGCATGAAGTGCTCCTCGACGACCGATCCCCACCGGATCGAGAGCCGGTAGCCTATCCTTGCCCAAGCCGCGGGTCGCCGGACTTATGTCCGCGGCGTTCCACTTCCGGGCGTAGGGCGAAGGTGCCCCAAGTCTCGGCCTTGACGCTTGAACTCCGTAATGCGGCCAAGGAGGCCGGTGGGCTTCGCGGCGACATCTTTGGCGGCCTTGGCGACGTGCAGCACCAAGGGCTGCCGGCCGCCGGAGGAAGTGCCGGAGGCCGTCGCCTTCCCCTTGATGAGCTTGGAGCTCTTGGCGGCGCAGCGGCGAAGTGGCCCCGAGGGCTTTGGCGCGAGGAGCACCCGGCGGCGGCATCGGAGGGAGCGTGGAGACGGAGGAGCGCCGGGTGCGTCACCCGCTTTAGAACCTTCCGGCGCGGAAGATTCCGGCGCGGAGGTTGTTGTTTTTTCAAGGACGGGAGGAGCTGGAGGCTCCGCCCGCCCGGCAGTTTCTTCACCGGCGCCGATGTTGCTGGCGCCGGTGTCTTGGGTTTCTGGAGGGAAGGAAGAATCCTCCTCCGTGCGGTGATCTGACGGTGAAGGGGCCGCACGCCCCGAGCTTGTTGTGCCCCCCGAAAGGGAGGCAGAGATGTTGCCGCACCGGTGATGCCGGGCTTGAGCGAGGAGGAGGGGTTGAGGTCCTTGCGGATCCCTCGTAGCCCGATGGCCTTGGGCCAAGCTTGAGCGCAGGGCTGAGAAAAAGAAAGAAAAGACAGCTTGGAAAAATGCAAACGGAAAAAGAACTTGGCGAAAAAGAGGCAAGCCGGAAAATGAGTAACTTCCCGGAAGAGGTTGGCATTGCTTTGCGCCCGTAGCGACGCATGCCCACCTGCTTCTCCCCCACGGGCTCGGTCCGGAAGCGCTTGGAGGGGCGGGCCTGGCTGGTACCGGCATCAGGTGCCGGCTGCTTGTTCTTCTGGCCCTGGGCCATGAGCTTGTCCACGAACTCGGAGCCGGCCTCGGCGCGCAGGGGCGGCACGTGCTCGTGGATCTGTGAGTTAAGTTTGGCTAAGAAGCGGTTCGCAGAAAAGCGGTAGCGGATAAATAAAAGAAACCGGAAGGGAAGATACCTCAAGCGTGACCAAGTCGTCGGCGGACCCGGTTGGCTTCGGCGGAGACCGGCCAAGGCGCGCTGCCGGGGTCTTGCCCATCTTCAGGTCTTTCCGGAAGACGTAAGGATCCGGGTCGAAGGAGTCGAGGGCGCGAGGCTGGCAAGGTCCACGTCGCTCTGCTTCGATGAGGGGGAAGCGGTCCTTGGCCTGAAACAGGAAAAAGCAAGATTAGCAAGAGCAGAAAGCTACCGGTCAGAGACAACCCCTGTCGCGTAATCCCTTACTTCTTGGGTCGGAGGATTATCGCGTGCAGGGGAAGGAGGCCCCATTCCCAATCGAGGGCATAGCAGCTTGGCAAATCTGCTTAGCCTTGCGAACAACATTCCTTTTGCTAAGAGGACGGCCCGTGATCTTGGTAGGATCGCTCGGGCCGTACATCTCGCTCATCTTATGTGCGCGGCGCTTTAGAGGAAGCACCGGCGCGAAATGAAAGTGCGGATGATGTCATCCGAGCAGATCTTGGTCTCCTTCTTCAAAGAGGTCAAGAAGCGTACCACCCGGCTGGTTTCAGCATGATCCGACTTCGGGTTGTAGCTCCAGTTGGTCCTGCTGGGGGGCCCGGCTTCGTAGGGAGGAAGATCGATGAGATCGGCGCGGCCGGTATTCTTCACATAGAAGAAAGTCCCTTGCCACAACCGGCAAGATTCGAGGCCGGAGAACTTAAAAGGGGCTCCCTTGACGGGAGCCGACAATGCAAGACCCGCACCGAACGGGGGCTTGGGTTTAGGAATATCTTTGCCCCGAACGGAGTTAATCCGAAGAGCAAAGAAGCGAGAAAACGTCTCACGAGTGGGACGAATGCCGATATAGGCCTCCATGAAGGTGGCGTAGCAAGAGAGGTAGAAAATGGCGCTGCCGTGAAGGTGGTGAGGTTGGAGTTTGTAAAAATCTAAAAAGGAGCGAAAAAAGGGAGAGGCAGGAAGGCCGAGCCACGCTCAAAGTGAGCTAGAAAGACAACATATTCGTCATCTTCAGGATCCGGTTCGATTTCGCCATCCGAATCCGGCAAGAAACTCCTTCCGGAATCCGTCGAGACCGGTACAACCAATCAATTTCGAATTGGGTGACACTGGAACCCATCCAGGCTCCGCGGGTAATTGGGGAAGGCTCCTCACCGAAGATTGGCCGGAGCTGCCGGAGGTTGCGCTACCGGAAGCTTGGCTAAAGCTACCGGATTCTAGGGGGCCACCGGACTCTTGGAGGCTACCGGATTCCCGCCGATTGCCGGAATTGGTTTCCATCGGGTCGAGGCCGTGGATTCGCCGGAGAGGGTCTACGGCGCTTGAGAGAAAGGGAAGAAGAAGATGCAGAGGTGGACTCCTCGCCGTACATTGCGAAGAGAAGCGAAAAAACACGAATCCCAGACTTGGACCCCGCGTGAAGATCTACGAGTAAGAAGAAAACCAAGGAAAAAGAGGAAATAAGAACACCAAACGCCCAAGATCTGGAAGGCAACCAGAGGACAAGTGAGGCAGATTGGTACCTACCTTAAGCGGCGGAGTCGCTGAAGGAGTCGTTTGCTGGCGGCGGAGTGGACCTGCGGCCGCCGGAGAGCACCGTCGGCGGCGAGGCGGAGAAGTTCGCAAAGAAACGCGAGTGCGGCGGGCACGACAGGGTTGCTGCAGAAGATCTCCGCACGACGAAGTCCAACGGGGGAGCGGCGTGAGCTCGCCGGGCGCCGAAGCTTGAACGGGCGACGGCGAACGGAAAACGGCGGTGGCGCAAAGGCTTGGAGCTCTGTGCGCAAGGGAGGAGAATGCGAAGAAGATGAAGAGGAACGGGCAGTTGCGTTTATATAAGAGAAAGAAAGTGGGCAGGGAACCGCTGGGCCGCGGCGGTTCGCCTCGCGGCCCGCGACGGTTCGCACCTTGGGCCGCCACGTGGCGAGGGGGTACACGCGAAGAAACGCGGAGCCACACGGAGGCGCACACTGGATCCCGAGGAGGTAGTGGGATCAGCTGCGGTGCATTAAATGAGCGCGCGAGAGTCGAAGGGAAGTGACCCCTGACACTGGCGCGTCAGTCACAGTGCGCATGTCTCTGTCAGGCGCGAGGCCCAAGATATTCTCGACTTCGCCGAGGAAGCAATAAAGACACATGATACCGGACAATAGAGATGCCGGAACAAGCTTTGCAAAGAAAAGAAAAAGAACAAGGGTAAAGGTGCCGGAACTAGGCTCGGGACATGAGTACTAAAACCGGTATCCGAGGAAAATGAGAACCTGGCATGGCCTGTAGGATAGAATCCTCCAGGCTATACCAGCTTCGGGGACTAATGTTGGGGGGATGACCCCCGGTATGCCAAAGGCATGCCAAACCGGATGGCTTGTGCCATCAGGATACCGGTTTAATGTTTATACCGGAGCCTGAGGTTAAGAGTTTAGCTAAGTGGAGCTAAGCCGGAATCCCCAAGAGGGGTATACCGGAATCCGGTAAAGAAGATACCGGAAAGGAGAGCCTCGTCGGCAGGACTGGTCAAAGATTCTCTCCAGAGCTAGAAGACAAGATGAGCTAAGCAAAGTGACTTTTGACGAAGGGCCGACGATAAAGAGAAGGGTGACGGTCAAAGAAGCCGGAGGACGTCGCGCCCCGATTAAAGAGGACTCCGGTGTCATCTATGATTAAAGTAGCTTTGTAAAGTAGTTTGTCTAGTCAAAGATGCCATTAGGGTTTCTTCCAGTGTAAGCCACCCTCTCCCCTATATAAGGAGAGGGGGCAGCCCTTCTTCACGGGCAGCGGGTAACAAGTAGCACGTAGCGAGACCAAAGAGAGATCTGTGTACTGAGAAACTTGTAACCATGTTGAGATCAATGAAGCTAGCGATCTAGTAAAGGGTTCTTCCTCTTGTCTCTCTTCTTGCATACCGGCCTTTGGTTGTGTTCTTGAGGAAAGCATCCGGAAGTTCTTCCCATCTAATCGCAAACCCTCCCCCGAATCCTCATACGTCCATTCGGCCCCAACTTAAGCCATCCTATGGCATCTGCTCGTTCACCACGACGACACATCCCCAGAAAACATGGTTACCGCTCAACAAGCAACTTATTAAGAAATAAGACACATAAGTACATATTCTTCACCACAATAGTTTTTAAGCTATTTGTCCCATGAGCTATATATTGCAAAGACAAAGAATAGAATTTTAAAGGTAGCACTCAAGTAATTTACTTTGGAATGGCGGAGAAATACCATGTGGTAGGTAGGTATGGTGGACACAAATGGCATGGTTATTGGCTCAAGGATTTGGATGCACGAGAAGAATTCCTCTCAATACAAGGCTAGGCTAGCAAGGTTGTTTGAAGCAAACTCAAGTATAAAAGGTGCAGCAAAGCTCACATATGAACATACTGTAACTATTATAAGACTTTACATTGTCTCCTTGTTGTTCAAACACCTCAACCAGAAAATATCTAGACTCTAGAGAACAATCATGCAAACCAAATTTTAACAAGCTCTATGTAGTTATTCATTAATGGGTACAAGGTACATGATGCAAGAGCTTAAACATGATCTATATGAGCACAACAATTGCCAAGTATCAAATTATTCAAGACATTATACCAACTACCACATGCGGCATTTTCCGTTTCCAACCATATAACAATGAACGAAGCAGTTTCAACCTTCGCCATGAACACTAAAAGATAAAGCGAAGAACACAAGTGTTCATATGAACCAGCGGAGCGTGTCTCTCTCCCACACAAGCATGAATTTATTCAGAGAATGAAAATAACAAAACGAAAATAAAAGCACACTCGACGCTCCAAGTAAAGTACATAAGATGTGACCGAATAAAAATATAGTTTCAAGAGAAGTGACTCGATAAGTTGTCGATGAAGAAGGGGATGCCTTGGGCATCCCCAAACTTAGATGCTTGAGTCTTCTTGAAATATGCAGGGATGAACCACGGGGGCATCCCCAAGCTTAGACTCTTCACTCTTCTTGATCATAGTATATCATCCTCCTCTCTTGACCCTTGAGAACTTCCTCCACACCAAACTCGAAACAAAGTCATTAGAGGGTTAGTGCATAATCAAAAATTTACATATTCAGAGGTGACACAATCGTTCTTAACACTTCTGGACATTGCTCAAAGCTACTGGAAGTTAATGGAACAAAGAAATCCATCCAACACAAAGAAAAGAGGCAATGTGAAATAAAAGGCAGAATCTGTCAAAACAGTAACGTCCGTAAAGACGAATTTTAAAGAGGCACCAGACTTGCTCAGATGAAAATGCCCAAATTGAATGAAAGTTGCGCACATATCTGAGGATCACGCACGTAAATTGGCAGATTTTTATAAATTTTGTACAGAGACTACTGCCCAAATTCGTGACAGCAAGAAATCTGTTCCTGCGCAGTAATCCAAATCTAGTATTGACTTTACTATCAAAGACTTTACTTGGCACAACAATGCAATAAAATAAAGATAAGGAGAGGTTGGTACAGTAGTAACAACTTCCAAGACTCAAATATAAAACAAAATTGCTGTAGTAAAATAAACACATGGGTTATCTCCCAAGAAGTGCTTTCTTTATAGCCATTAAGATGGGCTCAGCAGTTTTAATGATGCACTCGTAAGAAATAGTAGTTGAAGCAAAAGAGAGCATCAAGAAGCAAATTCAAAACAAATTTAAGCCTAACCCACTTCCTATGAAAAGGAATCTTGTAAATAAACAAATTCATGAAGCATAATGCAACAAGCATAGAAAGATAAAACAAGTGCAGCTTCAAGATTTTCAAAAAAAAAGAGAGGTGTTTTAGTAACATGAAAATTTCTACAACCATATTTTCCTCTCTCATAATAATATCCAGTAGCATCATGAGCAAATTCAAAAATGTAACTATCACATAAATCATTCTTATTCACATGCATAAAAGTATCATTACTCTCCACATAAGCATAATCAATTTTATTAGTTGTAGTGGGAGCAAATTCAACAAAGTGGCTATCATCAAATATAGGAGGCATATTGTAATCATAATCAAATTTATCCTCCATAGTAGGCGGCACCAAAAGACCACTATCATTATAATCATCATATATGGGAGGCATATCATAATCAACATAAACTTTCTCCTCAATACCCGGAGGGCTAAAGAGATCATTTTCATCAAAACCAGCTTCCCCAAGCTTAGCATTTTCTATATCATTATCAACAATGGTGTTCAAAGCGTTCATACTAATATTACTACCAAGCATGCAAATAAGGTTCCATAGGTTTTTTAATTTTCGTATTAAACCATTCATGTCTTGACTCGTGAAATAGTACAAAAAGCTCACAGATGTTTTCCATTATGCCTTACTAGTGTTTAACAAGAAACAAAAAGATGCAATTGCAGGATCTAAAGGAAATAGCTTCGAGCACACACACAACGGCAACATGTAAAAGTACTTAGTTACCCGGGACCGGAGTATGAGTGCCTTTTACCTTTCCTCCCCGGCAACGGCGCCAGAAAAGTGCTTCGTTGCCGGGATCCGGAGTGTGAGTGCCGTTTACCTTTCCTCCCCGGCAACGGCGCCAGAAAAGTGCTTCGTTGCCGGGGTCCGGTGTGTGAGTGCCGTTTACCTTTCCTCCCTAAGCAACGGCGCCTGTAAAAGTGCTTGATGTCTACAGGTGCTTCTATTCTTGTAGACAGTGTTGGGCCTCCAAGAGCGAGAGGTTTGTAGAACAGCAGCAAGTTTCCCTTAAGTGGATCACCCAAGGTTTATCGAACTCGGGGAGGAAGAGGTCAAAGATATCCCTCTCAAGCAACCCTCGCAATCACGATACAAGAAGTCTCTTGTGTCCCCAACACACCTAATACACTTGTCGGATGTATAGGTGCACTAGTTCGGCGAAGAGATAGTGAAATACAAGTAGTATGGATGTATATGAGTGGTAATAGCAATCTGAATAAAATATGGCAGCGAGTAAACATGCAACAGAACAGTAAGTAAACGGAGTTTCGATGCTTAGAAATAAGGCCTAGGGATCATACTTTCACTAGTGGACACTCTCAACATTGGTCACATAATAAAACCACTCTACACTCTTGTTGGATGATGAACACCACTAATTGCGTAGGGCTACAAGAGCACCTCAATGCCGGAGTTAACAAGCTCCACAACATTCGATGTTCATATTTAAATAACCTTAGAGTGCATGATAGATCATTGCAATTACACCAAGTACTAACATAGCATGCACACTGTCACCATCACACTATGAAGGAGGAATATATCACATCAATACTATCATAGCAATAATTAACTTCATAATCTACAAGAGATTACAATCATAACCTACGCCAAGTACTCACACGGTGCACACACTGTCACCTTTACACCATGGAGGAGGAATAGAGTACTTTAATAACATCACTAGAGTAACACATAGATGAATAGTGATACAAAACTCATATGAATCTCAATCATGTAAGGCAGCTCATGAGATCATTGTATTGAAGTACATAGGAGAGAGATTAACCACATAGCTACCGGTACAACCCTTAGCCTCGATGGAGAACTACTCCCTCCTCATGGGAGACAGCAGCGTTGATGAAGATGACGGTGGTGTCGATGGAGGAGCCTTCCGTGGGCACTTCCCCGTCCCGGCGGCGTGCCGGAACCGAGACTCCTGTCCCCCAGATCTTGGCTTCGCGATGGCGGCGGCTCTGGAAGGTTTCTCGTACCGTGGCTTTTCCGTATCGAGGTTTTAGGTCAGGGACCTTTAAATAGGCGAAGAGGCGGAGTCGGAGGGCTGACGGGGCGACGACACAGTAGGGGGGCGCGGCCCACCCCCTGGCCGCGCCAGCCTATCATCTGGGGCCCACAGGGCCCTCCTCTGGCGGCTCTCGGGTGTTCTGAAAGCTTCGTGTGATTCTAAGATGCTGGGCGTTGATTTTGTCCGATTCCGAGAATATTTCCTTACTAGGATTTCTGAAACCAAAAACAGCAGAAAACAGGAACTGACACTTCGGCATCTCGTCAATATGTTAGTTCCGGAAAACGCATAAAATCATCATAAAGTGTGAACAAAACATGTGAGTATCATCATAAAAGTAGCATGGAACATAAGAAATTATAGATACGTTTGAGACGTATCAATATGATAAAGAGTTTCATGCAAGGCGGTAGTGTTGGAGTGAGGGTTAATGACGATATCGGACATAATTTTCAAACAAGAAAGGGATTGAGACAAGGGGATCCTTTGTCTCCTATACTTTTCAACATTGTGGCGGACGTTTTAGCTATTTTAATTGCCCTTGCAAAAAATGAAGGTCAGATCGGTAGTCTCATACCTCATTTGGTAGACGGCGGTGTGTCAATCCTCCAATATGCAGATGATACAATAATTTTTATGGAACATGATACTGAGAAAGCGATGAACATGAAACTAATCTTGTGTATTTTTGAGCAACTATCCGGTTTGAAAATCAACTTCCACAAAAGTGAGTTATTTTGTTTTGGGCAAGCCAATGAGATGGAGACTCAATATAGGCAAAATTTTGGCTGCGAAGTAGGTTCTTTACCAATTCAATATCTTGGTATTCCGGTACATTACAGAAAATTATAGAATTCAGAATGGAACCCTGTAGAGAGTCGTTTTGGTGCTAAGCTAGGTTGCTGGCGTAGCAAGTTGCTCTCTTATGGAGATCGTTTAATATTAATCAATTCAGTGTTGACAAGCTTACCCATGTTTATGCTCTCTTTTCTGGAAATACCGGTTGGAGTTAGAAAACGTCTGGATTTTTTCAGGTCTAGTTTCTTCTGGCAAACAGATGATAATAAGAAAAATTATAGATTAACTAAATGGAATATGGTTTGTAGACCAAAAGATCAAGGGGGGCTCGGTATTGAAGTATTAGAGCTCAAAAATAAATGTTTGCTGAGTAAAATAAATGTTTGCTGAGTAAGTGGTTGTTCAAACTTCTAACTGAAGAAGGTATGTGGCAACAAATTTTACACAATAAATACCTGAAGCATAAGACGTTAGCACTAGTTGAAGCCAAACCCACGGATTCTTCTTTTTGGAAAGGCTTAAAGGGTGTTAAAAAAGATTTTTTCAGTAGGGGTTTTTCCAAATTAGGCAATGGCTCTTCTGTTCGTTTTTGGGAAGATGTTTGGCTGGGAAAAACTTCTTTGGCGCAACAATACCCGTCCCTGTACAATATTGTTCAACGGAAAAATGTGTTGGTTGCAAATGTGCTATCACAAACGCCGTTGAATATAGGTTTTAGACGTGTTTTGAATGATCATAAGTGGAATCAATGGATCCATTTATGTCAGCGATTAATGTCAATTCAGTTAAATAACAACCAGGATAAATTTATGTTGAAACTTACTGAAACCGGAACTTTTACAGTCAAATCCATGTACCTTGACCTCATGAACGGGCATACTAGGTTCTTACATCGGTATTTGTGGAAGTTGAAAATTCCTCTAAAGATCAAAGTTTTTATGTGGTTCTTAAACAGCAAAGTGTTGCTAGCTAAAGATAATCTTGCTAAGAGGAATTGGAAGGGATGTACAAAATGTTGCTTTTGTGATTCTATAGAAACTGTACAACACTTGTTTCTTTCTTGCCCTTTTGCCCAAATAATATGGCGTATGATTTATTTTACATATAATATACCACCTCCTGCAAATATTACTAATATGTTTGGTAATTGGCTAAATGGTGTTGAAAAGAAAGATAAAGTCAGAATACGGATTGGTGTCTCGGCTTTGTCTTGGTCTATTTGGACAACCAGAAATGATCTGATTTTTAACAAATAGAAGGGTACAAATTTTTTGCAGGTTATTCGCAGAGCTACACACTGGATTCAACAATGGGCGTACCTGCTCCCGGAGGACCAGCGGGAGGTTATGGGTACTGGATGCAACCGTTTGCTAACGGTTACTCAGGACTTCTTTTTTCGGACTACTGGGTGGCGTCATACTAGTAGGCTACATGATGGATAGCTATATGTTGCTTTTGCTTTCGGAGGTTGACACATGTCTCAACCTTCTTTGATTCACAATATAAACTTTTGAATTCTAGAATTTTAATAAATGAAAAGGCCGGTGCATCGATTGATGCAGAGGCTGGGGTATGCCCCCATTTCGGAAAAAAAATATGTGTCATGCTAGTAAAGCTCCTCTATTGGTGGGCGGCGATTTTAATATCATAAGGAAAATAATGAGAAAAATAAAGATGGGGGTTCTTCTCGTTGGAGCTTCCTCTTTAATGCAATATACTGTAACAAAATGAGTTGATGGAGCTTAATTTGACTGGGAAAGCATATACTTGGAGCGATGATCATATTTGCCAAACTTTTGAAAAACTGGATAGTTTTTTAATGTCTCCGGAATGGGAGGAACAATATCATCTCTCTATTGCTACTGCTTTAGACAAAGGTTTATCTGATCATGCTCCATTGATCTTAGACATAGGTAAACCAATGCCTAAAGTTATTCCTTTAAGTATGAGAATGGCTGGATGTTAAGAGAGGGTTTATTGATATAGTGAGAAAAAGTTGGCCGGCTCCGGTGAAAAGTGTAATAAAAGTATTGATATATAGCAGTGCAAGATGAGATGATTAAGGCAATATGTGAGAGGGTGGGATAGAAATGTGTACAATTGGTATAAAAACTTACAAAGGAATTTTCAGAGAAAATTGATAGTATTGATATTTTTACTGAATCTCATGGTCACACTTTACCTCTATTTGAGGAAAGGAAAGCGCTGAGAGAACAATTAGGCGTATTTAAAAACAAGATGAACTAAAATGGATCCACAGAGCTAAGGCTGAAGAGCTCAAAGAGGGTGAAGCCAATGCAAAAAAAATTGCATACGAAAGCTAATGCAAGACGTAGAACTAATACTAAGTTGTCAGGGAACGAAATCTAGAGAATCATATTACCTCCTTTTATAAGGAACTGTTTGGGCAACCTCAGGTTTCAAGTATAAAACTTGAACCTGGGAATATGCCCAGAATTGATCCGGAGATAGCTAGTCAATTGATAACTCTTTTCTCCATGGATGAACTAAAAAAAGTTGTGTTTGAAATGGCTCATAATAAATCTGCTGGGCCTGATGGTTTTCCCAGTAATATTGGGTCCTATCATTTTTTTCTTTGGAATTGGATAAACATGATTTGATCGCACTTGTTGTGGACTTCAACTAGGAACATTTGACTTATCCCGTTTATATTATGGGTAATCACTTTGGTGCCTAAATGTAACGATCGTAACGATATTAGGAAATTCCGTCCTATATGCATGCTAAATGTCAGCTTTAAAATAATTACCAAACTTTTGATGAATAGATTATTGCCGGTTGTGGATCTTGTGGTGGGACCTACCCAAACGGTGTTTCTAAAAATAGGTATATCATGAAAGGGATTTTGATTTTACATGAAACCTTGAATTCTATTCATAGTGGAAAAAAGGGCATTACATTACTAGAAAAAGGCCTAGCCGTAGTACGCCACTGCTCATAGCAGTGGCGCAGCAAAAAGTGGTGCTCCACTAGTAGGCATGTTAGCAGTGGCACACCTAGCCAGTAGTGCGGCGCTGCTAACTTTCTTCTTGGTTCACCCCTCCACAGGCTTACCAATGGCGCACCACTTTTTAGTGCGCCACTACTATGTGAGATAGCAGTGGTAAGTCTGGCCTTTTTTGAAAATGATGAAAATATGGTACCCCCTTAGCAATGGCACACCATGACATGCTGCGCCTACCTACCCCCTCCCTCCCCCCCGGTGGATCGCCTTTCTAGTTTTCAAAAAATAAAAGAAATTGATAAAAATTCAGAAAATAAAATCCTTAAAGATGTCCATGTGTTATGTCATATAGTTGCAAGAGAAATTAACAAACATGAATTTTGAAATTCTTTTGCAAAACTACATCATGTATCGGTAAAACAAGATTTCTGGTTGCATACGACTTCCGATGAAAATTTCTGGTTGCCATGGACCAATCTTTTCATTGAGTTTTTGTTTGAATAAATACTTCATAGGTTTTGCTTGAAGACCATATGTTGGATTCATGATATGATGAGGACATCCCTACCAAACCACTACCTCCGTCATTGCAAGATGAAGAAGATGTTGCTGTGAAGCTCAAGTCCAATGAAGTTAGGATTAGACCTATGACAACAGCTCATGCGAAGCTACTAAAACAACATGTGAACTTGTTCTTAAACGATACTTTAATTGATGAGAATTTTATACTACCTAAATCCTTTGACTTGTGTATGATCAGGTATGAGGATAAAGGAAGCATCGCACGAGGAGGAGGAGAACAGCTGGACATGGTGCTAGACATGAAGACACCTCATGGACGTACGGGGGAGGAGATGGAGGCGCGCGAAGGAGGAAGACGAAGTCCAGGCCGGCGCTACGCCCGGCGCGATCGGCCGCCACGCCGGCCGGCCCGGTCCCACGCCCGGCCAAACCGGCTCGTACGCCGGATGAGCCCGGTGCCCGCCGGCTCCTGGACCGGTGCCATCCAGAGGAGTATACTGAGAGCCCCGCCCCTTGGCCCGGTCGCAGCCCGGTCCTTGGCCCGGTCCAAACCGGACCGCCTGGTCCCTAGCCCGGTCGACCGGCCCCCAGGCCGGCCGTGTCCGAGTCAGTCTCGACCAGATCCCGATCTGGGTCGGTTATTATTGTATTTTCTTGACTTCTGGTCGTCCTGAACCCCTATATAAGTGCCCATGACGCCCCCATAATAGGTTTAGACAACGTTTAAGATAAATACTAGTTCATAGTTGATTGCTTTGCAACTCTATTGAATCTATACACCAATTCGCATCGATATGGTGTCTTGCTACTGAAAGTTTTGTGTGATCTGTTGTTCCATTGGGAATTACAAGGTTGAAATTTACCACTTCGTGGTCGGCGGCTACGTGCGCAAGTGTGTGGAGTTGCAAATATCTTGCAGGGTTGAGAGCTGTTGCATTGGCGACATGAATCAATCGAGAGACTCGTCAGCTTCATACAAGTTATCATCCACTTCATCATCGTGTATCTCCACTGTGTTCATCGCATGTTCATCACCATCCACCTCGCTTACTGAGAAGATCGAGCAACCCCTTTGTTGACTGCCAAAACCCACCGGCGGGCAGCGGCCTTGTCAACACCGTAGAGCCGGGAAGAGCCTAGAGCTGCGGCTGGCTGAGACCCCTTCGAGCGACGGCCCGCAATGCTCTTCTGGTCACACGCGGCGATGCGAAGTGCAAGGGCGTGCCACCTGACCTATACTTGGTCAGGAAGGTGATGAGGATGCCTCGCTTAGTTTCCTGCAGGGCATACATATAAACGTTAAATACGAGCCCGATCGGTCGTTATCGG
>NC_061509.1:80478130-80598412 GCF_022539505.1 Lolium rigidum | reverse complement strand
CTCTATCTAGGAAGAACATGCTATTAACTCAACTTGATGTTAAAATTCCTGGATTAGAGGTACTATGTGATTTGTATGCTACTGATCATGATTTTGCTGAACCATATCGCTTGTGTACTATAGGTAAAGCATGGGAAAAATATCACATACATGATGGGTCCTTGTTGCGAGCTAACAAACTATGGGTTCCAGAATCGTCTGTGAGTTTTCTCTTATTGCAGGAATCACATGCTGGAGGTTTGATGGGTCACTTTGGGCGTGAGAAGATGCTACTCATGCTCGCTGATCACTTTTATTGGCCAAAGATGAGGCGGGATGTGGACAGATATGTGAAGAGATGCATTACTTGCAACAAGTCCAAGTCCAAGCTGAAGCCTCATGGTTTGTATACTCCTTTACCGGCACCTTATACACCATGGGAAGATATAAGTATGGATTTTGTGTTGGGTTTGCCGCGTACTAAAAGAGGCCATGATTCTATATTTGTGATAGTGGATAGATTCTCTAAGATGTCACACTTTATTGCCTGCCACAAGAGCGACAATGCGTCGCTATTGCTAACCTGTTTTTCAGGGAGATTGTACGTCTACATGGAGTCCCGAAGACTATTGTTTCTGATCGTGACATGAAGTTCATGAGCTACTTCTGGAAGACACTTTGGGGAAATCTGGGGACGAAGCTACTTTTCAGCACTACTTGTCATCCCCAAACTGATGGTCAAACTGAGGTGGTGAATAGAACATTGTCACAACTGTTGAGATCCATGATCAAAAAGAACTTGAAGGAGTGGGAAGATTTTTTGCCGCATGTGGAGTTTGCTTAAAACAGGGTGGTACATTCTACCACAGAGATGTGTCCGTTTGAGGTGGTATATGGTTTCAAACCAATTACTCCACTTGACTTGTTGCCTCTACCCATACATGAGAGAGTCAATATGGAGGCATCAAAGAGGGCGGATTTTGTATGGAAGATACATGAGAAGACTAAAGAGCCGATTGATAAGAAAGGCAAGAACAATGCTGCAAGGGTGAACAAGAAGCATAAGGAGATGTTGTTTAAGCTTTGGTGATATGATCTGAGTTCATTTTCGCAAGGACAGGTTCCCGAAGCTCCGAAAGTCCAAGTTGCTTCCTTGTGGTGCTGGTCCTTACAAAGTGCTTGCCAAGATCAATGCATACTCTATAGATCCTTGATACGTCCAAAACGTATCTACTTTCCCGAACACTTTTGCTATTGTTTTGCCTCTAATTTGTGTGTTTTGGATACAACTAACACGAACTAACGCTGTTTTCAGCAGAATTGCTCTGGTGTCTCGTTTTTGTGCATAAATCCAACTTTCAGGAAAATCCCCGGAATTAATGCCCAAGGGCTTATTTTTCCAGAAGATTCACGGAGCCAGAAGGACAAGCCAGGGGGGGCACGGCCCCCACACCATGGGCCGGCACGGCCTAGGAGGGGGGCGCGCCACCCTAGGGTGAGGCCCCCTCGGCCAGCCTCCGACGCTCCCTTTTCGACTACTTAACGTCTTCAACCTAAAAACGCACGGGGGGTTAGCCGAAATCGCCAGAAGACATCCAGAACGCCGCCACCATCGCGAAACTCCGTCTCGGGACCAGAAACTCCGTTCTGGCACTCCGCCGGGACGGGGAATTGGAGGAGATCATCGCCATCATCACCACCGACGCCTCTCCATCGACCAGCCATGTTTCCCCCATCCATGAGTGAGTAATTCCCCCGCTGTAGGCTGAAGGGGATGGTAGGGATTGGATGAGATTGGTCATGTAATAGCATAAGATTGTTAGGGCATAGTGCCTAGTATCCGTAATTGGTACTTTTATGATATTGTTGCAACTTGTTATGCTTAATGCTTGTCACTAGGGCCCGAGTGCCATGATCTCAGATCTGAACATGTTATCAATTCATGATGATATTAATTGCTTTATGATCTTACCTGCAAGTTGTATACACGTATTGTTGTCCGGAACCCGAGGCCCCAAAGTGACAGAAATTGGGACAACCGAAGGAGAAGGCGATGATATGAGGATCACATGTGTTCACGGAGTGTTAATGCTTTGCTCCGGTGCTCTATTAAAAGGAGTACCTTAATTTCCAGTAGATTCCCTAGAGGCCCGGCTGCCACCGGCTGGTAGGACAAAAGATGTTGGGCAAGTTTCTCATTGCGAGCATGTACGACTAAATATGGAACACATGCCTATTGATTGATTAGTACTTGGATACCGTTTTATTATTATCTCGCAAATGCCCTACCTTGATTGTTACATGAGTTTCTCTCATCCATGCAACGCCCGTTCATCCATCCATGTGCCTACAGTATTTTAATCCCGCTGTTTACTATAATCACTACCGCTGTCTTTGTTACACTCGTCGTTGATATTTCACTACCGCTATCGCTATAAAACTCGTTACTACCGATAAACTCTTGCGAGCAAGTCTCGTTTCCAGTGCAGCTGAATTGACAACTCCGCTGTTAAGGCTTACAAATATTCTTTGGCTCCCCTTGTGTCGAATCAATAAATTGGGTTTTACTTCCCTCGAAGACTATTGCGATCCCCTATACTTGTGGGTCATCAATCCTCCAACTGATGAGTTTGGTGTCAGTAATTCTTTTAATGTTGCTGATTTGACACCATATGACGGAGAAGACCTTGGAGCGTCGAGTTCGATGCCTTTTGAAGGGGGGGGAGATGATGTGTACATCCCTACCAAACCACTACCTCCGTCATTGCAAGATGAAGAAGATGTTGCTCTGAAGCTCAAGTCCAATGAAGTTAGGATTGGACCTATGACAAGAGCACGTGCGAAGCTACTAAAAAAAGGTGAACTTGTTCTTAAACGATACTTTGATTGATGAGAATTTTATACTACATAAATCCTTTGACTTGTGTATGATCAGGTACGAGGAGAAAGGAAGCATCGCACGAGGAGGAGGAGAACAGCTGGACATGGTGTTGGACATGAAGACACCTCATGGACGCGCGAGGGAGGAGAAGGAGGCATGCGCGAAGGAGGAAGACGAAGTCCAAGCCGGCGCTACGCCCGGCGCGACCGGCTGCCACGCCGGCCAGCCCGGCCCCACGCCCAGCCAAACCAGCTCCTACGCCGATGAGCCCGACGCCTGCCGGCTCCTGGACCGGTGCCACCCGGAGGGGTATACTAAGAGCCCCGCCCCTTGGCCCGGTTGCAGCCCGGTCCCTGGACCGGTCCAAGCCGGACCGCCCGGTCCCTAGGCCGGTCGACCGGCCCCCAGGCCGGCCGTGTGTGAGTCAGTCTCGACCAGATCCCGATCTGGGTCAGTTATTATTGTATTTTCTTGACTTCTGGTCGTCCTGAACCCCTATATAAGTGTCCAGGACGCCCCCATAATAGGTTTAGACCACATTTAAGATAAACCCTAGTTCATAGTTGATTGCTTTGCAACTCTATTAAATCTATACACCAATTCGCATCGATCTGGTGTCTTGCTACTGAAAGTTTTGTGTGATCTGCTGTTCCATCGGGAATTAGAAGGTTGCAATTTATCGCTTCGTGGTCGGAGGCTACGTGCACAAGTGTGTGGAGTTGCGAATATCTTGCAGGGTTGAGAGCTATTGCATTGGTGACAGGAATCACTCGAGAGACTCGTCAGTGTCATACAAGTTATCATCCACTTCATCATCGTGTATCTACGATGTCTTCATCGCGTGTTCATCACCATCCACCTTGCTTACTAAGAATATCGGGCAGCCCCTTATCACGATAGTTGATGTCAAGAGAGAAGTTATGGCTCAAAGTCGGTGTCACAATCCTCCAAGCCTCATGAGTTGAGCTATTGGTGACCAAGAATTAGGGCATGCAAACAATTGAGGTACAGCTGGGCGCAGAGTTGATGAAGGAGAATTTATGCGCAACGTTGAGTGGAACCCCACGAGGAAGGTATGATGAGCACAGCAGGAAGTTTTCCCTCAGTAAGAAACCAAGGTTAACCGACCAGTAGGAGAAAAACGTTCTCTCCCGAGGTGTTGCGAACCAACTCGTGGCAGGGCGCATTGCCGGCGTCAGCAGCAACGTGGAGACCTGCACACAAACAACCAAGTTTGCAGAGAATAGAACAGAAAAATGCTGTAGAAGATTGCAATTAAAATAAGAAGGGCCGGGGTCCACAGTTCACTAGAGGCGCCTCCCCAATAAATAAATATGCTGGGTAAGCAAATTACAGATGGGCAATTGACAAACAGAGATTCTACGCTAATGGTTGGTGCAGAATACATGCTATGAAAGTATGCGGGCATTACAACAATATACATAGACCATAATCCAACTGCATCTATGACTAATAATCCACCTTCAGGATTGCATCCGCGACACCCTCCAGTATTAAGTTGCAAACAACGGACTATCGCTTTAAGCAATGTGTGTAAAGTATATGATGAAACTACCCTTGAATAGAACACCGCTGTTTTCTCCCTAGTAGCAACATCACATCTACAACCGTAGAGAACAAGGTCACTTCCCATGGTTAAATAGAGGCATGTACCCACTATCGAGCATAAATACTCCCTCTTGGAGTCGCTAGCATCTACTTGGCGAGAGAATCTACTAGAAACGAAGAGCATGCAAGATCATAATAACATAATACATAATATCAACCAAAGAAATCTCTCTATAAATCAGATCCACATCAAACCAACATGTAGAAATTACAAATAGATGATCTTGATCATGTTAGGCAGCTCACAAGATCTATACATGAAGCAAAAAAAGGAGAGGACAACCATCTAGCTACTGCTATGGACCCATGGTCCCATGGAGGACTACTCATGCATCACCTCGGATGAAGACATGGCGATGTAGAGGCCTCCGGCGGTGATTTCCCTCTCCGGCAGGGTGCCGGGATGGACTGCAGAACCCTCCCGAACTAGGGTTTCGGTTGACAGCGGCGTCAGAACTTTTCGTGGATGGAGGCTCTCGTCCCTGGGGTTTTCCCGATACGAGGAATAAATAGGCGGAAGGGCGGAGAAAACAAGGCGACGAGGCGCCAATACATGGGCCAGGGGCGACCAAGGGTGGGGCCGCGCCTGCCCTATGTACTGTTGCGTGGCAGCTCTCCTGCGCGTGTCCTTCTGGCTAGGTCTTCAGTCCGGAAAAGTAAGACTCTGGGCTTTTGTTTCGTCCAATTCCGAGAAACTTTCATGTTTAACTTTTCTGAAACACAAAAACAGCAGAAAACAGGAACTGGCACTGCGTTAATAGGTTAGTCCCAGAAAATGCTAAAAAGTGTGGAAAAATGCACATAAATCATATAAGAACTGTAACAAAAGAAGCATGGAGCATCAAAAATTATAGATACATTTGGGACATATCAACATCCCCAAGCTTAACTCCTGCTCGTCCTCGAGTAGGTAAGTGATAACAAACAAATAATTTTTGAAGTGACATGCTGTCACACTACTTTGATCAATCTAAGTGTAAAAGCAAAAATAGCTGGAATCGTAGAATCCTAACATAAGCATGATAGATATAATCAAACAATGAAACTTAATAACCATGCTAAAACATGAATAGTAATCAAACAAAAGAAAATGTATAATGTGCATGGAAAGCAAAGTGACTGTCAAGAGCATAGCATAGATACATAATAAAGTGGTACTCAGCTTGTCCCATAAGTGGAAGCAAAACATAAATGCTTGGACACCTTTAAAAGATTATACGGATGACTAGAAACAAAAAAGTTTGAACAAGCAATACCATAATTATGAATCAATCAATAAAATCTTGGGACCATGCACATAAAACTAAGAATGACAACTATGCTCTCATAAGTGGTGCATAACTAGAAGGTGGAGACTCACCATAAAAGTAAAAGAAGGTCTCTCTTTGAGAGGCAAGTAAGATCACTCATGTGCTAGAGCTTTTTATTGAAACAACAAGAGTATAAAATGCACTTTTGAGAGGTGGATGATGTCAACGGTAAGTACAAAGCATATGGGTTGTGCAAAAGTGCTACTTCTAAATCGCAAGCCTCATGCATAATTTCTACTAGTGCTCACACTTCGTCCTACTCACCTCGGATCACCATTAGCTCTCATCACATACAAGTTGTTTTAACCGAGTATCACAAAGGGGTACCCCCGTTCCTCCTGTACAAAGGTCCTAGGAGATGCATTGCTTTTGATTTCTCATTTTTAAAGCATCTTCAACTTGGGACATCCATACCAGGACGACACGAGCAACATATGAATGGACTCCTCTTATTTTCTTTATTGCTAGAAGCTCTCTCATAAGAGATTGAGGATTTGTCCAACTGAAACTTCCACCATGATACATGGCTTCGGTTAGGGGCCCAATGTTCTTCTCTAACAAAAATGTATACTCAAACTATTTTTCATGGATAATCTCCTTCATTTCAGACAAGATGAACATGCATAGCAACCCACATGATATTCAGTGGCAAAGCACGCTGAGGTGTCCCCAGTATTTCAATGGCTATCAAACAACAAGAAACTTATGAAATACCACATATAGGTAGATATGGTGGACACTTTGGCATATTTGGTTTTTGGTGGTTGGATGCATGAATAAAATACTCATACAAATGGAGGCTAGAAAAAGACCGGGTGCGACCAACTAAGAGAGCATAATGGCCATAATCATGCACAGCGACAAAATATATTAATCTAAGCATAAAGTGATACACAAGTTGCAAACTAAATGATCATAGAGGCAAGAATTGACTGGAATGTAGTCATAACATGTTGCAAAACATGTGCCAAGTCGACCCAAACAAAAACATTCGCAGGAGAATATATACCACAATATTATGCTTTTCTATTGTATGCTAAAAACAATGCATGAAACCTTCAATGGCACACTAAACACTCTCAGTATTTTAGAATAATCATAATGAAAACATAATTAACAAGCTCATCATGAGAATAACATCTAGCAAGATATGCAAAAATAACTATGCCACAGTCTAAAAATGCTTCCATTTGCATCACATTCATAAAACTTTTTTCATGCTTCCAACGCCAACCAAATGAAACCAAACAACTCTCATATATGAAAAACAAGTAAATGTCCCGAGAGCTATTGAAATCAAATAAATGTAAAAGTGGAGCGTGTCTCTCTCCAATGCAAAATGCATAACAGTGGAGCGTGTTTCACTCCAAAATAAACATGCAAAACAACAGAGTGTGTCTCACTCCAAAGTAAATATGCAAAGCGGTGGAGCATGTCTCACTCCAAAGTAAACATGAATGATGGGATACAACTTTATTGAAAGTAAACACACAGCAAAAAGTAAAGACGCTCCAAAGATAACACATATCACATTAAGGAATAAATATATAGCGTGTTGAAAAATGACCTGGTGCTTTTTGTTGATGAAGAGGGGATGCCTTGGGCATCCCCAAGCTTTGACGCTTGTACTTCTTGGATATTTCTTGGAGGGGTCCAGGGGACATCCCCAAGCTTGAGCTCTTGTCCATGCTTCATCTTATTGCATCATTCTTCTCTCCCTACACTTGAAAACTTTCTTCACACAAAACTCAGCACAATTGATTAGCAACATTAGTGCAAATAAAAATATATCAAACCAGCAAGGCTTCAGTAATGGCACATATCAAACACTCATTTTAACATATTCTACTGTAGCTACTTCTTCCCAAACCTCTTTTTCACAAAAGAACTCAAAAAGACGAAGCATAAGACGCAAATGCAAAACATGGCAGAAATCTGTCAAAATAGACCGGCAGACAGAGATCAAAATCAAAGAAATAGTTCTGTTGCTAAAATCGAAAAATTATAAGCTAACGAAAGTTATCTAACATACTGGGGCATAAGCACAAACATTTGCACGTCAAAATAACGTTCTGGAGATTTTTAAGAATTTTTTTCATGGCCAGCACAGAATCTGTTTCAGAATTGCAAATACCCCAAACACTGCTTTCTTTCTATTAGAGGATACCCTTGGCAAAAAAAAAACGAAATAAAAACGATAAGAAGATGTTATTACAGTAGCAATAACTTCCAAGACTCAACAAAGAAAAAATAACAGAAATAAAAATGGGTTGTCTCCCATAAGCGCTTTTCTTTAACGCCTTTGAGCTAGGCGCAGAAAGGGTGCAAATCAAGTATTATCAAGAGGTGGATCATCAACACCATAAGTTGTCCTATAAATAGAGTCATAAGGTGACTTCTTTATTTTTATAGGGAAGTGTTCCATACCTCTTTTGAGTGGAAATTGATAACGAATTATTCCATCTCTCATATCAATGATAGCACCTGCAGTTCTAAGAAACGGTCTTCCCAAAATAATAGGGCATGAAGCATTGCATTCAATATCCAAAACAACAAAATCAACGGGGATATAATTATTATTCACTTGTATAAGAACATTATCAACTCTCCCCAAAGGTTTCTTTGCAGCAACATCAACAAGAAGAACATCCAAATAACATTTTTCTAATGGTGGCAAGTCAAGCATATCATAAACTCTTTTAGGCATAACAGAAATACTTGCACCAAGATCACATAAAGCATTACAATCAAATTCTTCTACTCTTATCTTAATCATAGGTTCCCAACCATCTTCTAACTTTTTAGGAATTGAAGCCTTATGTTTCAACTTCTCTTCCCTCATTTTCATAATAGCACTAGCAATATGCTTTGAAAGAGCAATATTTTGTTCACTAGCATTGGGAGTTTCGGCGAGCTTTTGCATGAACTTTATAACTTCAGTAATGGTACAACTTTGAAAATCAAAATCATTGCTATAAAAATAAAAGGAAAATTATCTCCCACACCTCTAAAAATTTCAGCACGCTTGTCGGGAACAGTTTTAATGGGTTTATACACTTTTCTATGTGGAGTGGGGACTTTTCCTACATTTTCGTTTTTTCTAGTAGTAGTAGGAGGTTTGGTAGCATTCAAAGGTTCAGTATTACTATTGGTGGTGATTGTGTAAACCTTGGCTAAATTATTTTCTCTAGCCATCTCATCTTCTCTTTCCCACCTAGCATGCAATTCAGCTAACAACCTCATATTGTCATCAATTCTAACTTGAATAGCATTGCTTGAGCAAAAGTTTTATTCTCAGTATTATCATGAGGAACAACCTTTAATTTAAGAAGATCAACATCAAGAGCAAGGCTATCCACTTTATAGAGAGTGGATTTGGTGTTCAGGGGGGGTACGTGAGCACCCACTAGACATCGTTGGATTTGCTTTTAGATTCGCACAATCTCAACTTGTAAACTGACGGCAACACACGGTGCTAATGGGAATCTGCTTTTGCTTGTTTATTGTCCTCTTTTGTGGACCCTTTGTTGAGTGACGACACAAGTCTCTCATCCATCTCAGTGTGCGCTCTCTCCTCACATCTGAACGAACAAAGCTATCCCCGCAAAATCTCTCTCCTGTTGATACTGCTTGGTGCTTGCTGCTATTGATACTACTTGCTGCCGGCCATGGCGCGGAATCCAGGCGCCCCCCGTCGAGCTGGTGCTGCACGGTGGTGAAGGAAGGAAGCAGCCAGAGGTTGGGGACGTCGAGGTTTGCGCGGCTCCCGCCCTTTCTCCGCAGCGGTGATGAAGGTGACCGGCGCGGCTTGCAGCGGCGGAAGGAAGCTGACAGCCCTGCGCGCACCCGGCGGCGGCAGCGCAGCCACGAGGCCCCGCCACTCGGCCTCCCACCCGCTGGTCCGCTCCCGGAGGCTGGCCTTGAGGTCCTCGTGCGCCGTGCAGAGGTGCCGGAACGCCCGCTCCTTCTCCGCGAGCTTGGCGTTGAGGTCGTCGGTCAGGTCTATGGAGGCGGAGAGCGCGTGGCCCTTGGCGGCGAGTGATAACGCGTGAAGCACACGTCCGTTGGGAACCCCAAGAGGAAGGTGTGATGC
The DNA here is from genome assembly GCF_022539505.1 of Lolium rigidum. NCBI lineage: Eukaryota > Viridiplantae > Streptophyta > Magnoliopsida > Poales > Poaceae > Lolium > Lolium rigidum. The sequence goes on along the minus strand of NC_061509.1, from coordinate 80,588,520 downwards.
GTACATCAGCAAGTTTTCCCTCAGTAAGAAACCAAGGTTATCGAACCAGTAGGAGTCAAGGAACACGTGAAGGTTGTTGGTGACGGAGTGTAGTGCGGCGCAACACCAGGGATTTCGGCGCCAACGTGGAACCTGCACAACACAATCAAAGTACTTTGCCCCAACGTAACAGTTGAGGTTGTCAATCTCACCGGCTTGCTGTAAACAAAGGATTAAACATATAGTGTGGAAGATGATGTTTGTTTGCGAAGAACGAGAAAGAACAGAGTTTGCGATAGATTGTATTTCAGATGTAAAAGAATGGACCGGGGTCCACAGTTCACTAGTGGTGTCTCTCCAATAAGAAATAGCATGTTGGGTGAACAAATTACAGTTGGGCAATTAACAAATAGAGAGGGCATAACAATGCACATACATATCACGATGACTACTATGAGATTTAATCAGGGCATTACGACAAAGTACATAGACCGCTATTCAGCATGCATCTATGCCTAAAAAGTCCACCTTCAGGTTAGCATCCACACCCCTTCAAGTATTAAGTTGCAAACAACAGACAATTGCATTAAGTATGGTGCGTAATGTAATCAACACAAATATCCTTAGACAAAGCATTGATGTTTTATCCCTAGTGGCAACAGACACATCCACAACCTTAGAACTTTCCATCACTGTCCCAGCATTCAATGGAGGCATGAACCCACTATCGAGCATAAATACTCCCTCTTGGAGTTACAAGTATCAACTTGGCCAGAGCCTCTACTAGCAACGGAGAGCATGCAAGAACATAAACAACACATATATGATAGATTGATAATCAACTTGACATAGTATTCCATATTCATCGGATCCCAACAAACACAACATGTAGCATTACAAATAGACGATCTTGATCATGATAGGCAGCTCCCAAGATCTAACATGATAGCACAAGAGGAGAAGACAACCATCTAGCTACTGCTATGGACCCATAGTCCAGGGGTGAACTACTCACACATCAATCCGGAGGCGATCATGGTGATGAAGAGTCCTCCGGGAGATGATTCCCCTCTCCGGCAGGGTGCCGGAGGCGATCTCCTGAATCCCCGAGATGGGATTGGCGGCGGCGGCGTCTCCGGAAGGTTTTCCGTATCGTGGCTCTCGGTACGGGATTTTCGCGACGAAGGCTATAAGTAGGCGAAAGGGCAGAGTCGGAGGGCTGACGAGGGGCCCACACCATAGGGCGGCGCGGGCCCCCCTCTGGCCGCGCGGCCCTATGGTGGCGGCGCCTCGTCGCCCCACTTCGTATCCCCTTCGGTCTTCTGGAAGCTTCGTGGAAAAATAAGACCCTGGGCGTTGATTTCGTCCAATTCCGAGAATATTTCCTTTGTAGGATTTCGAAACCAAAAACAGCAGAAAACAACGAATCGGCTCTTCGGCATCTCGTCAATAGGTTAGTGCCGGAAAATGCATAATAATGACATAAAGTGTGTATAAAACATGTGAGTATCATCATAAAAGTAGCATGGAACATAAGAAATTATAGATACGTTTGAGACGTATCAGCGAGCTCGAACGACTGCCTCTCGGCCTCGGCCTTAGCGTCACCCCTACCTCCGCGTTCTCGCGTGGAGGCGTCCCGATGTGTGCGTGGCAACGGCGGCGGCCTCCCCTGCGGCCGCGTGCTCGCGTGGAGGCGGCGTCCCGATGCGTGCGCGGCGACGGCGGCGGCCTACCCTGCGGCCGTGTGCTCGCGTGAAGGAAGCGTCCCGATGCGGACGCGGCGACGACGGCGACCTCTCCAGCTCGGTGCTCCTCAATTTTTTGCCGCTGGATCGGTGTTTCCATCGTGGTTAGGAGAGAGATAGAGAAATGTGTGGCTTGGTGAGAGATGCGGAGAGGATAAGGCGCAGCGGTTAAAAAGGGGGACGTGCGATTTTTTTATCGGGGTGACACAATTTTTTTATTAGAAATGTCATCTCACGGACAACTAACACCGTTAGACACATGTCAGTCTCTCACCGCGTGCTCACGTACCCATGTGATCACCGGGTTTCATCCGTTTGATTTATTGTTAGAATTTTTGGTAAACATGATGATTTATCTATGTTTGATCAAAGGGAAATTTGCCCGGGTTGATGTGTGGGTGCTACTGACATATACTGATCATTTTCCCCGGCTTCATTCTAGCACATAGTGGCACAAACAGCGCTGCCTCCTTAACTAATACAAAATTTTCCCTTCCATTTTCAGATTTTTTTTATGATGTAGATCTAATATTTGGATTTTAGCTTATATAATTCTCTGTTTTATTATTTATGAGAAAATGCATTTTTTGACAATCAATACCACATATATTTATAGTAATAAATAGTACATGGTAGAGATACACGAGTTATCTCTAATGATACAAAATAAAATCTAAAAGATACTACTCCCTCCGATTCATATTAATTGACTTCAATATGGATGTATCTAGACACATTTTAGTTATAGATACATCCATATTAGAGTCAATTAATATGAATCGGAGGGAGTAGCAAATTTTCGAGGTCTTTAAACTCTTTCTTCACGGACACCCTAGGTTCAAGTATTTATGTTCACTTTTTTTTGAACATTTTACTTATTCTTTTCTTAAGATGGACAGACGCGGTAAAGCGCGTCTTTATAGTCTAGCTAGTGATGTGGTATTTTGAGTCGTGACAGCCACCCGCACGTCGCAGTTCAGCACCAAACCCGGCTCCTCGTCCCCACCTATTCTAGCTGATCACTGTTCAAGCCATCCCCGCCAACCAATTATTGAATTATGAAGGTGACACGCCATGGCCCAATATCGTCACCGACGACGGTCTAGGGCATGGGCTCTGACCCCAACCGCCCCATAGGAGGCCGGCGTATGCCGTCACCCGGCTCACCGGAAGCTAGCATAAAGACGCTCATCGCATCTCGATTTTCGCAACTCGATCCTTTCTAACACGCCGTAGTCTTCGACCGCCGCGATGGCGCCACCCGGAGCGCCACCCCTGGCGACAAAGTACTTCTGGGGCGACTCCCCGGAGCCTGACGAGCACTACACCTCGCTGGGGTTGCGCCACACTGAGTCCTACTACCAGTCCCCCTGCGGTCGCCTCTTCACACACTCCTTCCACCCGCTCTCCGCCGCACACGACGGCGACGTGAAGGCCGGCGTGTTCATGAACTGGCGCTTCGGCATCTTGTTAATAGGTTAGTGCCGGAAAATGCATCAAAATGATATAAAATATGGATAAAACATGTAGATATTGTCAAAAAACTAGCATGGAACATAAGAAATTATAGATACGTTGGAGACGTATCAAGCATCCCCAAGCTTAGTTCCTACTCGCCCTCGAGTAGGTAAACGATAACAAGGATAATTTCTGAAGTGACATGCTATCATAATCTTGATCAATACTATTGTAAAGCATATGGGATGAATGAAGTGATTCGAAGCAATGGTAAAGACAATGAATAAACAACTGAATCATATAGCAAAGACTTTTCATGAATAGTACTTTCAAAACAAGCATCAATAAGACTTGCATAAGAGTTAACTCATAAAGCAATAGATTCTTAGTAGAAAGCTTTGAAGCAACACAAAGGAAGATATAAGTTTCAGCGGTTGCTCTCAACTTCAACATGTTTATCTCATGGATATGTCTCATGGATAATTGTCAACACAAAGTAATATGATGAATGCAAATAAGCAAGTATGTAGGAATCAATGCACACGATTGACACAAGTGTTTGCTTCTAAGATAGAAGAAGTAGGTAAACCGACTCAACATAAAGTAAAAGATAGGCCCTTCGCAGAGGGAAGCATGGATTACTATTTTTGTGCTAGAGCTTTTCATTTTGAAAACATAGAAACAATTTTGTCAACGGTAGTAATAAATCATATGTGTTATGTATAAGACATCTTATAAGTTGCAAGCCTCATGCATATATTACCAATAGTGCTCGCACCTTGTCCTAATTAGCTTGGATTTACATGGATTATCATTGCATAACATATGTTTCAACCAAGTGTCACAAAGGGGTACCTCTATGCCGCTCGTACAAAGGTCCAAGGAGATAGATCGCATTTGATTTCTCGTTTTTGATAGATCTCAACTTAGGACATCCATACCGGGACATCATAGACAACAGATAATGGACTCCTCTTTAATGCATAAGCATTCAACAACAGATAATATTCTCATAAGAGATTGAGGATTAATGTCCAAACCGAAACTTCCACCATGATTCATGGCTTTAGTTAGCGGCCCAATGTTCTTCTCTAACAATATGCATACTCAAACCATTTGATCATGATAAATCACCCTTACTTCAGACAAGACGAACATGCATAGCAACTCACATGATATTCAACAAAGGTGTAATAGTTGGTGGCGTCCCCAGAAACATGGTTACCGCTCAATAAGCAACTTATAAGAAATAAAATACATAAGCTACATATTCTTTACCACAATAGTTTTTAAGGCTATTTTCCCATGAGCTATATATTGCAAAGACAAAGAATAGAATTTTAAAGGTAGCACTCAAGTAATTTACTTTGGAATGGCAGAGAAATACCATGTAGTAGGTAGGTATGGTGGACACAAATGGCATAGTTTTTGGCACCAGGATTTGGATGCACGAGAAGTAATCCCTCTCAATACAAGGTTTAGGCTAGCAAGGTTGTTTGAAGCAAACTCAAGTATAAACCGGTACAACAAAACTTACATAAGAACATATTGCAAGCATTATAAGACTCTACAATGTCTTCCTTGTTGTTCAAACACCTCACCAGAAAATATCTAGACTCTAGAGAGACCAATCATGCAAACCAAATTTTAACAAGCTCTATGTAGTTCTTCATTAATGGGTACAAAGTACATGATGCAAGAGCTTAAACATGATCTATTTGAGCACAACAATTGCCAAGTATCAAATTATTCAAGACATTATACCAATTACCACATGAAGCATTTTCTGTTTCCAACCAAATAACAATAAACATTAAAAGTAAAGCTAAGAACACCAGTGTTCATATGAACGAGCGGAGCGTGTCTCTCTCCCACACAAAGAATGCTAGGATCCGATTTTATTCAAACAAAAACAAAAATAAAAACAAACAGACGCTCCAAGTAAAGCACATAAGATGTGACGGAATAAAAATATAGTTTCACTAGAGGTGACCCGATAAGTTGTCGATGAAGAAGGGATGCCTTGGGCATCCCCAAGATTAGATGCTTGAGTCTTCTTAAAATATGCAGGGATGAACCACGGGGGCATCCCCAAGCTTAGACTTTTCACTCTTCTTGATCATATTGTATCATCCTCCTCTCTTGACCCTTGAAAACTTCCTCCACACCAAACTCAAAACAAACTCATTAGAGGGTTAGTGCATAATCAAAAATTCACATATTCAGAGGTGACATAATCATTCTTAACACTTCTGGACATTGCACAAAGCTATTGAAAGTTAATGGAACAAAGAAATCCATCAAACATAGCAAAACAGGCAATCCGAAATAAAAGGCAGAATCTGTCAAAACAGAACAGTCCGTAAAGACGAATTTTTCAGGGGCACTTAACTTGCTCAGATGAAAAAGATCAAATTGAATGAAAGTTGCATACATATCTGAGGATCACGCACGTAAATTGTCAGATTTTTCTGAGTTACCTACAGACGGGGCTGCTAAATTTCGTGACAGCAAGAAATCTGTTTCTGCGCAGTAATCCAAATCTAGTATTAACCCTACTATCAAAGACTTTACTTGGCACAACAATGCAATAAAATAAAGATAAGGAGAGGTTGCTACAGTAGTAACAACTTCCAAGACTCAAATATAAAATAAAAGTGCAGAAGTAAAATAATGGGTTGTCTCCCAGAAGCGCTTTTCTTTAACGCATTTCAGCTAGGCGCAGAAAGTGTGAATCAAGTATTATCGAGAGATGAAGCATCAACATCATAATTTGTTCTAATAACAGAATCATAAGGTAACTTCATTCTCTTTCTAGGGAAGTTTGCCATACCTTTCTTGAGAGGAAATTGATATTTAATATTCCCTTCCTTCATATCAATAATAGCACCAACAGTTCGAACAAAAGGTCTTCCCAAAATAATGGGACAAGATGCATTGCATTCAATATCCAAGACAACAAAATCAACGGGGACAAGGTTATTGTTAACCATAATGCGAACATTATCAATCCTCCCCAAAGGTTTCTTTATAGAATGATCAGCAAGATTAACATCCAAATAACAATTTTTCAATGGTGGCAAGTCAAGCATATCATAGATTTTCTTAGGCATAACAGAAATACTTGCACCAAGATCACATAAAGCATTACAATTAAAATAATTAACCTTCATCTTAATGATGGGTTCCTAACCATCTTATAACTTCCTAGGAATAGAAGTTTCAAGTTTTAATTTATCTTCTCTAACTTTTATGAGAGCATTTGTAATATGTTTTGTAAATGCCAAATTTATAGCACTAGCATTAGGACTTCTAGCAAGTTTTTGTAAGAACTTTATAACTTCAGAGATGTGACAATCATCAAAATCTAAACCATTATGATCTACAGCAATGGGATCATTGTCCCCAATATTTTGAACAATTTCAGCAGTTTTATCACAAGCAGTTTCAGCAGTTTTAGCAATTTCAGCAGTTTCAGGCAGTTTTGCACGCTTTGCACTAGGAGTAGAAACATTTCTAACACCAATTATTTTATCATTGATAGTAGGAGGTTTAGCAACATGTGAAGCATCAACATTACTAGTGGTGGTAATAGTCCAAACTTTAGCTACATTGTTCTCTTTAGCTAGTTTTTCTTCTCTTTCCCACCTAGCATGCAATTCAGCCATCAATCTAATATTTTCATTAATTCGAACTTGGATGGCGTTTGCTGTAGCAAATGATTTATTATCTTTATCTTATTTAGGCATAACTTTCAATTTTAAAAGATCAACATCAGAGGCAAGACTATCAACCTTAGAAGCAAGAACATCAATTTTATCAAGCTTTTCTTCAACAGATTTGTTAAAAGCAGTTTGTGTACTAATAAATTCTTTAAGCATGGCTTCAAGACCCGGGGGTACACTCCTATTATTGTTGTAAGAATTCCCATAAAAATTACCATAACCATTACCATTATTAGAAGGATATGGCCTATAGTTGTTACCAGAATTATTCCTATAAGCATTGTTGTTGAAATTATTACTTTTAATGAAGTTCACATCAACATGTTCTTCTTGAGCAACCAATGAAGCTAAAGGAACATTATTAGGATCAACATTAGATCTACCATTCACAAGCATAGACATAATAGCATCAATCTTATCACTCAAGGAGGAGGTTTCTTCAACAGAATTTACCTTCTTACCTTGTGGAGCTCTTTCCGTATGCCATTCAGAGTAATTGATCATCATATTATCAAGAAGCTTTGTTGCCGCGCCTAAGGTGATTGACATAATGGTACCTCCAGAAGCTGAATCCAATAGGTTCCGCGAAGAAAAATTCAATCCTGCATAGAAGGTTTGGATGATCATCCAAGTAGTTAGTCCATGGGTAGGGCAATTCTTCATCAAAGATTTCATTCTTTCCCATGCTTGAGAAACATGTTCATTATCCAATTGCTTAAAATTCATTATGCTACTTCTCAAAGATATAATTTTAGCGGGAGGATAATATCTACCAATGAAAGCATCCTTACATTTAGTCCATGAATCAATACTATTCTTAGGCAAAGATAGCAACCAATCTTTAGCTCATCCTCTTAAGGAGAAATGAAACAATTTTAATTTTATAATGTCACCATCTACATCCTTATACTTTTGCATTTCACAAAGTTCAACAAAATTATTAATATGGGCAGCAGCATCATCGTAACTAACACCGTAAAATTGCTCTCTCATAACAAGATTTAGTAAAGCAGGTTTAATTTCAAAAAATTCTGCTGTAGTAGCAGGTGGAGCAATGGGTGGGCATAGGAAATCATTATTATTTATGCTAGTGAAGTCACACAACTTAGTATTCTCAGGAGTACCCATTTTAGCAGTAGTAAATAAAGCAAACTAAATAAAGTAAATGCAAGTAACTAATTTTTTTGTGTTTTTAATATGGAGAACAAACCAAGCAAGAATTAAGTAAAGCTAGTAACTAATTTTTTTTGTATTTTTGATATAGAGAACAAACAAAGCAGTAAATAAAGTAAAAAAAAATCAAGACAAAAACAAAGTAAAGAGATTGGATGTGGGAGACTCCCCTTGCAGCGTGTCTTGATCTCCCCGACAACGGCGCCAGAAAAAGAGCTTGATAAAGCGTGAAGCACACGTCCGTTGGGAACCCCAAGAGGAAGGTGTGATGCGTACATCAGCAAGTTTTCCCTCAGTAAGAAACCAAGGTTATCGAACCAGTAGGAGTCAAGGAACACGTGAAGGTTGTTGGTGACGGAGTGTAGTGCGGCGCAACACCAGGGATTCCAGCGCCAACGTGGAACCTGCACAAGACAATCAAAGTACTTTGCCCCAACGTAACAGTGAGGTTGTCAATCTCACCGGCTTGCTGTAAATAAAGGATTAAACATATAGTGTGGAAGATGATGTTTGTTTGCGAAGAATAGTAAAGAACAGAGTTTGCAGTAGATTGTATTTCAGATGTAAAAGAATGGACCGGGGTCCACAGTTCACTAGTGGTGTCTCTCCAATAAGAAATAACATGTTGGGTGAACAAATTACAGTTGGGCAATTGACAAATAGAGAGGGCATAACAATGCACATACATATCACGATGACTACTATGAGATTTAATCAGGGCATTACGACAAAGTACATAGACCGCTATCCAGCATGCATCTATGCCTAAAAAGTCCACCTTCAGGTTAGCATCCGCACCCCTTCCAGTATTAAGTTGCAAACAACAGATAATTGCATTAAGTATGGTGCGTAATGTAATCAACACAAATGTCCTTAGACAAAGCATTGATGTTTTATCCCTAGTGGCAACAGCACATCCACAACCTTAGAACTTTCGTCACATCGTCCTGCATTCAATGGAGGCATGAACCCACTATCGAGCATAAATACTCCCTCTTGGAGTTACAAGTATCAACTTGGCCGTAGCCTCTACTAGCAACGGAGAGCATGCAAGAACATAAACAACACATATATGATAGATTGATAATCAACTTGACATAGTATTTCATATTCATCGGATCCCAACAAACACAACATGTAGCATTACAAATAGACGATCTTGATCATGATAGGCAGCTCACAAGATCTAACATGATAGCACAAGAGGAGAAGACAACCATCTAGCTACCGCTATGGACCCATAGTCCAGGGGTGAACTACTCACACATCAATCCGGAGGCGATCATGGTGATGAAGAGTCCTCCGGGAGATGATTCCCCTCTCCGGCAGGGTGCCGGAGGCGATCTCCTGAATCCCCCGAGATGGGATTGACGGCGGCGGCGTCTCTGGAAGGTTTTCCGTATCGTGGCTCTCGGCACGGGGTTTTCGCGACGAAGGCTATAAGTAGGCGGAAGGGCAGAGTCGGAGGGCTGACGAGGGGCCCACACCATAGGGCGGCGCGGGCCCCCCTTTGGCCGCGCGGCCCTATGGTGGCGGCGCCTCGTCGCCCCACTTCGTATCCCCTTCGGTCTTTTGGAAGCTTCGTGGAAAAATAAGACCCTGGGCGTTGATTTCGTCCAATTTCGAGAATATTTCCTTTGTAAGATTTCTGAAACCAAAAACAGCAGAAAACAAGAATCGGCTCTTCGGCATCTCGTCAATAGGTTAGTGCCGGAAAATGCATAATAATGACATAAAGTGTGTATAAAACATGTGAGTATCATCATAAAAGTAGCATGGAACATAAGAAATTATAGATACGTTTGAGACGTATCAGCGAGCTCGAACGACTGCCTCTCGGCCTCGGCCTTGGCGTCACCCCTGCCTCCGCGTGCTCGCGTGGAGGCATCCCGATGTGTGCGCGGCAATGGCGGCGGCCTCCCCTGCGGCCGCGTGCTCGCGTGGAGGCGTCGTCCCGATGCGTGCGCGGCGACGGCAGCGGCCTACCCTGCGGCCGTGTGCTCGCGTGAAGGAAGCGTCCCGATGCGGGCGCGGCGACGACAGCGACCTCTCCAGCTCGGTGCTCCTCAATTTTTTGCCGCTGGATCGGTGTTTCCATCGTGGTTAGGAGAGAGATAGAGAAATGTGTGGCTTGGTGAGAGATGCGGAGAGGATAAGGCGCAGCGGTTAAAAAGGGGGACGTGCGATTTTTTTATCGGGGTGACACAATTTTTTTATTAGAAATGTCATCTCACGGACAACTAACACCGTTAGATACATGTCAGTCTCTCACCGCGTGCTCACGTACCCATGTGATCACCGGGCTTCATCCGTTTGGTTTATTGTTAGAATTTTTGGTAAATATGATGACTTTATCTATGTTTGATCAAAGGGAAATTTGCCCGGGTTGATGTGTGGGTGCTATTGACATATACTGATCATTTTCCCCGGCTTCATTCTAGCACATAGTGGCACAAACAGCGCTGCCTCCTTAACTGATACAAAATTTTCCCTGCCATTTTCAGATTTTTTTAGCATGTAGATCTAATATTTGGATTTTAGCTTATATAATTCTCTGTTTTATTATTTATGAAAAAATGCATTTTTTGACAATCAATACCACATATATTTATAGTAATAAATAGTACATGGTAGAGATATACGAGTTATCTCTAATGATACAAAATAAAATCTAAAAGATACTAGCAAATTTTCGAGGTCTTTAAACTCTTTCTTCACGGACACCCTAGGTTCAAGTATTTATGTTCACTTTTTTTAAAAACATTTTACTTATTCTTTTCTTAAGATGGACAGACGCGGTAAAGCGCGTCTTTATAGTCTAGCTAGTGATGTGGTATTTTGAGTCGTGACAGCCACCCGCACGTCGCAGTTCAGCACCAAACCCGGCTCCTCGTCCCCACCTATTCTAGCTGATCACTGTTCAAGCCATCCCCGCCAACCAATTATTGAATTATGAAGGTAACACGCCATGGCCCAATATCGTCACCGACGACGGTCTAGGGCATGGGCTCTGACCCCAACCGCCCCACAGGAGGCCGGCGTATACCGTCACCCGGCTCACCGGCAGCTAGCATAAAGACGCTCATCGCATCTCGATTTTCGCAACTCGATCCTTTCTAACACGCCGTAGTCTTCGACCGCCGCGATGGCGCCACCCAGAGCGCCACCCCTGGCGACAAAGTACTTCTGGGGCGACTCCCCGGAGCCTGACGAGCACTACACCTCGCTGGGGCTGCGCCACACCGAGTCCTACTACCAGTCCCCCTGCGGCCGCCTCTTCACACACTCCTTCCACCCGCTCTCCGCCGCGCACGACGGCGACGTGAAGGCCGTCGTGTTCATGACGCACGGATACGGCTCCGACACCTCCTGGCTCTTCCAGTACATCGCCATCAGCTACGCGCAGTGGGGGTTCGCCGTGTACTGCGCCGACCTCCTCGGCCACGGCCGCTCCGACGGCGTCCACGGCTACCTCGGCGACATGGAGTCCGTCGCCAGGGCGTCACTGTCCTTCTTCCTCTCCGTCCGGAAGGCCACCGCCTACGCGCCACTCCCGGCCTTCCTCCTCGGCGAGTCCATGGGCGGCGCCGCTACCCTGCTCATGTACCTCCGCTCCCCGCCGGACGCCGGGTGGACGGGGATCATCTTCTCCGGGCCGCTGTTCCTCATTCCGGAGAAGATGTACCCGTCCCGCCTGCGGCTGTTCTTCTACGGCCTCCTCCTCGGGTTCGCCGACACCTGGGCCGTGCTCCCGGACAAGAGGATGGTGGTCAAGGCGATCCGGGACCCGGAGAAGCTCAAGGTCATCGCGTCCAACCCGAGGCGCTATTGCGGCGCGCCGCGGGTGGGCACGATGCGGGAGCTGGCCCGCATCACGGAACTGCTCCAGGATAGCTTCGGGGAGGTGACGGTGCCGTTCCTAGCGCTGCACGGCACCGACGACGGGGTCGCCGCGCCGGAGGGGTCCAAGATGTTGTACGAGCGCGCGCCGAGCGAGGACAAGTCGCTCATCCTGTACGAAGGGATGTATCACTCTCTCATCCAGGGGGAGCCTGGCGAGAGCCGGGACCGCGTGCTCGCCGACATGCGCGCCTGGATCGACGAGCGCGTCCGCCGCTACGGCAGCGCCGCCGTCCCCGCACCGGCCTAGAGCACGACACAAACAAGGCGGCGATGGCCTGACGTACTGTGTGCACATTTTCTCTTTCTTTATTCTCTGCTTCATCTCGTAAAGTTCTACGGAGGTGATGTTATTTGTGTTCCATTTGCCCCTAATGATCTGAAAAATGGTGAAAGATTAAGGATCTGAATCTGATAACGGCAGCAATATTTCCATTAGATTTTCATTTCCATCATCACTGTTGAAAGTTGCGTGTCAGATAAATTGCTTGCCAGACTTAACGAATGTTCAGACTTAACATCAAGTTATAATATGCTAAAATGAGTTGCAGGTCAGATCCAAGTACCCACTGGCAGATCGTGATGTGATCCAGATCAGGGGCGCATGGCATATGATTGTGTTTCGATTGGCAGCGAACAGAAATTCATAATCATATATAATAAACTACAACGAGAATCCATTTGCGTGGAAGCAAAGATCGCACATCGATTCCTACGTTCGTGGCTGCTGGGGCGGTGACCTCCAAACGTGGTAAGAGCATCTCCATCGGTAGCCTTCAAATAGGCGCCGGCGTTCGTTTGGGGGCGCCGGCACAGCATACTTCATTTGAGGGAGCTGTTCCCACACCGGCGCCCCTAAACAGGCGGCCCTGATAGATAATTTGAATTTAAAATCTTAAACACAACCATAGAAATTCGAATAAGTCTACGAATATGAAGTTGGGCCAACACACGGCCACCAAATACGAATAGGTTTTGGAATAAGAAGTTTGGGCCAACAGACGGCCACCACATCACCGTTTCTGGCGCAAAAAAAGAGCTTTGAAGCCAGATGATAGAATGATCACATGAATGAGGTCACGGGCGGCGCAACCTCGACGGCTTCCTCATCGGCGGCCGGCGGCAGCTCCGTCGCTGCAACAGGATCCACGGTCGCCGGGGGAGGCATGAACGCAGACGGTGCCGGGGTAGACATGAACGCGGACGGTGGCGGTGGAGACATGAACGCGGACGGTGTCGGGGTAGACATGGACGGTGTCGGGGGAGACGCCGACGCAGCTCGCGCCGCCATCACCTCTTGGCCGATGCGTTCGCGGTACATCTCGTGCCACGCCCGTGCCAAGGGGTCCATCTTCTCCATGTCGGCCATCAAGATTTTCGATTCTTGAGACATTTTGGCCAACGATAGCTGCGTCGCTTCGTTGTTGGCCTTCATGGTAGCGGCGTGAGCTTCCATCTTCGCCGCCTCCACCCTCTCCCTCTCCAACTCGATCTTGGCGTCTTGCTTGTCGAGGATGGCCTTCCACACGACGGCGGCTCTATCGGAAGCTTCCTTGTTCTCCACCGAGAACGAGGTGATCATCTTCTCGATGGAGGCGTCCATGGCTGCCAATACCGGCGCCGCATTCCTGTCGGCCTTGGCCTTCTTGTTGCCAATGGGGCGCCCGGTGGAGGCGCCGGCTGGATCGACCGGCCCATCTTCCCCGTCCTTCATGAGAGTGTGGAGGAGGTCGTCCCATTTCTTGCAACCTTGGAGCTTGTTGAAGCAATGCATAAACAGAAAGTCTTTGTCCTTGTGCTGGTGCTTGTACATTTCGAGGGCTTTGAGCATCTATTCATATGCAACAACATTGATCACCAATTCATATGCAACAAGTTGGATCATAAAATCATATGCAACAACATTGATCACCAATTTATATGCAAATAAGATAGGCGTAGATCATACCCAATCCACCATCGTTGTGTCGCTCTCCTTCCATGCCTTGATCTTCTCATAGTAGCTGTGGAACTTGCTACACGACCCCTTGATCAAGTTCCAACGGTGAGAGAGGCGCCCTCGTTCCGGTTCATCTTTATGGTGGCGTAATCACCATAGTTCTTCTTCTCGTTGAAACAATCAAGGATGCGCTTGTAATACTTGCCCCCGGTTTGGTTTGCGCCGGTGATGGAGCAGAAGCTCACTTGCTTCCATGCCTCGATGAGGCATTCATCCTCCAAGGACCTCCACCTCGGACCACGAGTGCCGGCGGAACGCCTGCGCGTCCTCCTCACGCTCGCGCCGGTCTCGGCGTCGATCAGCTCCTCCTGGACTTCCTCCTCGGCCTCCTCACCTTCGTCCTCGTCGGCCTCTTCTTCGTAGTCGTCGACCGGGGGTTCGTAGGCATGGCCGCGTATGATGCCGTTCAGGATCTCCTCGCCGGCAATCTACGCATAAAGTTGCAATTTTTGAGTCGCCGTCGGTGTCTACGATGCACACAACACATAGAAATAAAGGAAACGCACCTCGTCCTGGCCCATGGACACGCCGGACCCGCTGCCGAACACCTGCTGGGTGCGCCTTCCGTCGCCGAGGAAGAGGTCGCGAGGAAGGCCGGTGCCGTCCGTCACGTGGCCCTGGGTGCGGGGAAGCGGAAGGCGCCGCTGCCCCGAGCCGTCGAAACCGGCGAGAACGGGGCGTTGTTGTCGACGGTCATGTCGATGTCGCCGAACTCGGGGGAGTAGCGGGCGCCGCCGTCCATCTGCGACAGCCGCATCTGCGAGATCGACGGCGCGTCCGCGGTGTACCCCGCGTAGTAACCCGGCGACGACGGGGAGCTCGAAATGCTGTTCAGGCCGCTGCCCAAGCTCAGGCACGCTTCCGCAGAGGCCACCGCTTTCGCTGCGTCGAGGGCGGCGATGCGGCGCCTCCTGCGGTCGGCCGTGACGAAGGCGCGGCGATCCATCTCCGTCTCCCAGTCCTCCCGCAACATGGTCGCCGGCTTCTCCTTCGGATTGACGGTGTGCTTCGGCGGTGCCTTCGTCGGCGGCTTCGTTGCCTTCGCTGGAGCCCTTCTCTTCGGTGGCATGGCGCGGCGGCGAGGGTTTTTCGGGTTCGACGCTGGATGGGAGATTGAGCGGCTGGCGGGAGAAATGAGCGGCGGAGGGGACGGGGTTTTGGGGGAGAAGATGTATATTTTATTGGTGTGTGGCTGACAGGCGGCTCCCACGCCCAAAATTTTGAGCCTCACGAGGCGCCGGCGCGCCCGATTCGCGCCCTTGGCGAAGGGGCCGGCACGGGGTTGCCAGCGCTTGTATTGGGCTCCAAAAAACGTCGGCGCCGTTTGGGGAGCGCCGGTTCGAGCCATTTTCGCTTCCAGCCCCCAAAAAGCTATCGGAGCAGCTATTGGGGCCGCCGGTGGAGATGCTCTAAGCGGAAACTTCTGCATTAGTAAAACTAGTTGAGTGCCCATGCGTTGCTACGGAAAAACAAAACATAGAAAAGGGTGATTTAATTTTTTTTGGTCTTTAATAATAATACGTTGACTTAAAGTTTTCAATTTATATTCTTGAAATACTCCATATTATACGATGGTATATATATTGTTTTTAAATATTTTACACTGTATGAAATACTTCACCCTACAGTATACACGGACATTTGCTCCCTCTTCCAAACCATCCAAGGACCAACATCTCTTATTTCTTTCTCTTTTAATCTTTTCAGCCAGACATGTATCTCCTTCTCTAGCGTACGGTCTACCAATTTCACACCATTTTAGCTGTACTGCATAAGACAATTAGTAACACTTTTATTGTGTATGTGCATCAATAACAAGAAAGGTTTTGTTGATGCTAAATCAATTCCCAAAAAATGCAATAATCTTAAATAATATGGAACGCAAAACAGTGAGAACAAAATATTGTACAGTTTCCCCTTTTTTATGCACTAAAAACATTATTCAATAAAAAAAGCATTATATAAGTAGTGTACATGAAACTACTTTGAAAAACAATCTAAAATGCATGCAGTACATACAACATATAGGACATAAAGTGATATGGGCACGGAGGCCTATGTGGAGCCCAATTTCAGGACTCCACCAACCTAGGTGGTACGCCATCAAGGATTCAGGAGTGACACGCTAGGACGACCTACGCCATGTAATAATTAAGTCTAAGGTTGTGTCATTCATTCTATGTTAGGAAATAATGTAGCCAGGTCATGCTGTGGGCCATCTAGGGTTTTAATAGAGTCTGTTTGACTTGGGCCTGTCCAAGTCGAACTAGGTTAGGCCCAATAAGGGGCCGGCCGGCCAGCTCTCCCTCTCATATAAGGAGATGGCACGGCTAGGGTTTAGAATAGAACAAGTTTAGTCTAAAAGTTTAGGGTTTCCCTATCGCGTGTGTTCACGTGTATCATCCCTCCGGGGGTACGGCGCTGCCGTTATCTATTATATCCGCTGCGAAGGTTCTTGTGTTCATTAAGGATTGTCTAGCTCTTGGTTTGAGGCGTATCGTTCATCGATCCGTTGCTTGCTGGATTCGTTCCCTCTTCTCCAGGCTGCGTTTATCGCGTTGTTGGGAGGAATCTCTACCCCAGGTTCTCGCTGTGAAAGATCGGGCATCAACTAGGAGGATCCACTGGGTTCCTCCCACATCATGTGGTATCAGCTTTCTGGGTTGCTCACGGCGAGGTGTTGTTGATCGATCTCTTTGATCGGTTTGCATCGGAGAAGATTAGCTCTAAGATCGGAGGAGTTTGGCTCTCGGTCGAAGGAGGTTGGTTGGAGGAAGTTTGACATTGTTTGGTGTAGTTTGGAGGTCATCCATGGCTGTTTCGGAGGTCAAAATCGCGAAAAATCGCGACCAGAATCGGGAAGAAGACGAAATTTCGCGACCAGGAAAAACCTGGTCTGGAATCCGGTCAACCGGGCCAGTGACCGGACTGCCTGGCGTAGAATCCGGTCAACCGGGCGGCAAACCGGGAAGTTCGCAAAAATTCGTCCGGTTGTGTTCCGGTCCGACGCATCCGGTTGGCGGCCGGTCAACCGGGCCAGTGACCGGGCAGGCCGGTCTGGAGGCCGGTCTAACTGGGCCCTGGGCCGGGTTGGCTCAGACTGCTGGGGTTTTTCCTCCGGCGGTTTCTCCTGTTGCTGCGGTGGATTCTCCGGTGATGCGGGTTCATGCTGTTGATAATGTTCTTGATTCATTTGCAGACGATGTGCGTGGCATACGGTGTTTGCGTGGCACGAAGGCCGGTTATGTGTTCAATGATTACCTTGACATACGGAAGGGCGTACAACGTCATTTGTCCAAACTAAAGTGGTATTTACACCATGATGCGACCGTTGAGGAATATGAACATTGGGAAAGGAACATGGAATTGGGTTTCACTCGTTGTCGCAGTATATGGAGGAAAGTTCACCGGTTATGATGCATATATTCTTGCTCACCGGCGTGTGGACGAAGAGTTGTATGCTTATTGGTGGGATGCGATTGACAGAGGTGAATTTGCTGAAACTTGGGAGGATTACAAAACTTTTCTTCGTAATGGTTTCGTGTTACCGTATATGGAGGATAGTGAGCAGTCATCCCGAGTTGTACATGCAATAGAGGAAGTGGACAAGTGCATAGTTATTAGTAAGAAGATTGTTCCACTACCAACAGTCACTAAGGTCGAGGTGAAATCTTCAGAGGAGAGGAAACCTGGCTCTGATACCAAGAGCGCTACTGTGGCTGTTGAGGCGGATGTACCATTGAGCGGGCTGAATATGCAACTCAAGAAGGTACAAGGTGATGCATGCAAGACAGTTGACAAGGTTCAGCGATGGAGTTTGTTTCAGACTCAGTTCTTTATCAAGGGCAAGGCTTGCAAGTTGATGATTGATGGTGGAAGCTGTACTAATGGCATTAGCAAGGCGATGGTGGCAGCGTTAGGGTTGTCTACATGGCGTCTTCCTGAACCTAAACATCTTGAGTGGTTGAATAGCTGTGGTATGCTGAAGATTACTCATAAGGTGCGTGTGCCATTTACAGTTGATGATTATGTTGATGAGATCGATTGCGATGTGTTGCCATTGGAGGTGTGTGGATTGCTACTTGGGCGTCCTTGGCAGTATGATCGTAATGTGACACATGCTCGGGCGAGCAAATACATATTCTTTTATGCATGGTGGCAAACAGCGGACTTTGAAGCCTATGGGTGATGATCATATCAAGTCCGATGTGGAGTTAGTGGTGCGTAAAGAGAAGTTGCACAAGCCTAATGTGCAGCATAAGGTGCATGATGTTCCGAGCATTGATGTTGGTGATGTTTCAGCCATGCCTGTAGATGACAAGACAGTTCTTGTTGGTGACAAGCCGGATGAAGCTACACTTATTGTTGATGTGGATGTTGCAGCATGTGCTACAGTTCCAGTTTGTGTTGATGCTAGTATGCAGACTGATGATGTTTGTGCTGATGATGTTCCAGTACATATGGCGCAGCTGCGCGTGGGAGGAGTGGGAGGCGAGAAGGTTAGCGAAGCCAGTGCTGATGGTGTTTCAGCCCGGTCACAGACCCGGTCCAACCGGACCAGGCGCCGGGTGAGCCCGGTTCAGACCGGCTTATGCGCTGATGCCGACCGGAGCATGTTCTGTGAGACGTCGCGACGTCCCGGTCAGGATCCGGTCCCAGACCCGGTCATAACCGGACCGACCGGTCGCATACCCGGTCAACCGGCGTCTAGACCGGCTGTGGCGGAGCGCGTCAGTGGAGATGGTGGGCAGCGGCACTACCGTGCTATGAGTACTGTCCAGTTTTCCGTGACACCGCGGATGCATCGAGGCAAGGATGGACGTGTGAGACATCTATGTGGCCCAGGAATTACACATCTTGTGCAGGGTCATATGCAGCGACACAAGGGTCCATCAATACCTCGTAAGAAGAAGGAATTGGCGCCAAAGGCCAAGCTCATGTGGAGAAGAAAGGAGGCGCCAAGTGCTATATCAAGTCGAGAAGGCCGCGAGGGAGGATGTGGTGTGGAAGGCAAGCAAGACTTGAGGACGGCGAGGACGTGTCATGTTCATATCACGTCACCTTTTCCAGAAGACCCTCACGCGTTGGGGACAACGCTTCTTGAAGGGGGGAGGATGATATGGGCACAGAGGCCTATGTGTAGCCCAATTTCAGGACTCCACCAACCTAGGTGGTACGCCATCAAGGATTCAGGAGTGACACGCTAGGACGACCTACGCCATGTAATAATTAAGTCTAAGGTTGTGTCATTCATTCTATGTTAGGAAATAATGTAGCCAGGTCATGCTGTGGGCCATCTAGGGTTTTAATAGAGTCTGTTTGACTTGGGCCTGTCCAAGTCGAACTAGGTTAGGCCCAATAAGGGGCCGGCCGGCCAGCTCTCCCTCTCATATAAGGAGATGGCACGGCTAGGGTTTAGAATAGAACAAGTTTAGTCTAAAAGTTTAGGGTTTCCCTATCGCGTGTGTTCACGTGTATCATCCCTCCGGGGGTACGGCGCTGCCGTTATCTATTATATCCGCTGCGAAGGTTCTTGTGTTCATCAAGGATTGTGTAGCTCTTGGTTTGAGGCGTATCGTTCATCGATCCGTTGCTTGCTGGATTCGTTCCCTCTTCTCCAGGCTGCGTTTATCGCGTTGTTGGGAGGAATCTCTACCCCAGGTTCTCACTGTGAAAGATCGGGCATCAACTAGGAGGATCCACTGGGTTCTTCCCACATCATAAAGTTGCCACGAATTACTTGCCGAAAGGCAAATTGCCAGAAGATCCTGCCTTGGAGAACCTCTCTCCAGTATGACTGGAAGTGTCTTCGGCTTACTAGTGGCGCTGAACAGCGTGCGGGGCTCTTGCTCCGCACCTAACTAAGATTTATTTTGATGTTTCTTTTCCAATAGACGGCCTACAAAGTAATACTTCTGGATGTTTTTAATGGACACATCTGAACTGTTTTTTCTGAAGGATGCTAGCTGATAACGACATCCACTTTTGCGTCAAACGGAGGGATTATGAATCTAAATGCCGAATGTAATCCGAACGGAGGGAGTATGAATGTAAATGCCGAAATTAGTTTCCTTATGCCAGGAGCAGTTGATCAATCCTTATCTAATAAGTGGCCTCCAAATCAGAACATATATTTAACATATATTTATTGATACATCAGCCATGGTGATATTAAAAAACAAACTTAGTTCAGACGTGAAATACATATTACCTATATGACTAAACACCTACCTACGAAATTGACATGGTTCTACTCTTATATACGGAGTAATATTATTACTACTTCATTATTTGAAAATCACCTCTACAAATTCAAGTGTGGTCTACACTTATATTTTTGCGTTGCTTCAATTCAATATGCATCAGGGGCCAGACCCTGCAGACTGCAGCAGTTCATCAGATAGCCAACTATTGCAACCCTTAAAGCACGAATCATCCATCAATTCATATGAGATCTCATCCATCAGAAACATATGGCTTTTTCACCTGAGTCGAGGAGAAGTTGCACATCCAGCTTCGGGTGGCGGCGGAGGCGGTGAGACTCGGTGGCGATGGAATGGAGACATGATGGCATCGGAAGGGATACCAGCGGGGCCAATGCGTTGTCGTCGACGGCCTGGAGGGCTTGATGGCGCATCGGCCGATCCCCACCTCGCCGACCTCCGCAACGGAGCTGGAGAAGGAAGGGGCGTCGGTGCCCTCCTCGTCGACCTATGCGATGGCACCGGAGGAGGAGGTGGTTCTGGGGCGTGTGTTGCCTACCAAAACCCACCGGCGAGCAGCGACGGGCAACACGGAGAGCCGGAAGGCTCCCAGGACTGCTGGTGGGCCCTGGTCCCTCGGGCGACGGCCCGCAAAACTCCGGCACACGTCCTGGCTAATGCGAGGGCGTGCCACCTGACCTATACCTGGTCAGGAAGGTGACGGATTGCTTCAATTAGTTTCCTGCATGGCAGACATGTAAACATTAAATACGAGCCCCGATCGGCTCTCAGGTTACCCTGTGAATCGGCTCAAAGAGCCGATTGACCCATGGTTCACGTTGGATTTACGTTAACATGGGGATCCTGCTTTATCAATACCGAGTTAAATCAATCTACGATAGTCTAGGGTTTTCACCGCATAACCGGAACATCCTACGCGTAGTTGAGCCTGGCAGATACGAAAGATAATGGAAAACTAGTCCTAAAAGAGGCCTAAAAACCAACACGAAGTCGATTCCCGGAACAATCCCTCTAGGATCAGCAAACCATACCTTACGCACTACTGGATCGTTCAACCCGTTTGCAAGGCCTAACCATGCGGATATCAAACTAATCCTTGGAGAACAAGGAACAACCATAACAGATCAGATCTACTAAATAAAGACCAAGCAAGATGCTGCCCTTACATCCAAGATAGGTGCAAAGGCAGCTAGATATTGAGGGGCAGCATAGCTAAGCAAGCATATCAGAAAAGTATCGACGTCAACCCCAAAACATCTACGATAACGGTATTGCTCGCCATCAAAAAGGCTTCGATACGAGCAACACCAAACAACGAATAAATCGATATCGCCTAGATCGCAAGATGCGATCTAGGCAGCATGTCGCTTACCCGGAAGAAACCCTCGAAACAAGGGGTGGCGATGCGCCTAGATTGGTTTGTTGTGAACGTGATTGTCCTCCTTTCTCAATAACCCTAGGTACATATTTATAGTCCATAGACTTTCTATCTTTGGAATAAACCTAGCTGTGTACGACTAAACTCTATCTCTTAATTCTAAACTGAAACGTAATCTACCATAATGTACAGATACACGGGCAATCTAGCCCAAACTCCCGCACGAGGCCGATTCAGAGACACTTTATGTGCATGTCCTCTAAGCCCATCTCAATCACGGCCCATCTCCTGCCTTGGCTAAATTCTGGTGATAACACATGCCCCCCTAGTTTTGGCAATAATAATTCCAAAACCACTATGTTTTTCCTTCATCGGGTTACGCGTTGCAGAGCAGAACCGCTTCAGTGTCCTTCCATCATGATGCCTTGTCTTCTCAACTTCTCCGTACTGCACGATTGACAGTTTTGGCACCGCTTCCTCGAAAACTGCCACAGCATTGAATCATCTCCCACTATATCCCCTTTATTTAACCTCATCTGAGCAGTTCGCCTCTTCATCCTCCTGTTCCGCATTAGCCATCGGAAAAAACCCTCCTCTGCACCATGGATTCCTCCTCCTCTGCCTCTTCGGGTCTCTCCTTCCAATCCTCCTCCTCCAGCGAGCCGGCGCCGGAGTACGACCCAATAGCGGCGTACGAGGCCCGCGCCCCAGAGTGGTGGGACGAGAGGGATTGGGACTTCACCGTCGGGTCAGAGGATGACGAATCCTTGACCGACGGGGAGGATAACCTCCAGTTCCTCGTGGACGGGGAGTGGGAGGAGGAGAGCGACGACGACGCCTTCTCCTGGGGCGCGGACCTCTCCTCCGACGAGGAGTATGAAGCGGAGGACGACACCTCCTCCGACGAGTACCCGCCGGTGAAGCGCTTCCGCGCCGGGTCGGAGGACGACGACGACGACGAAGACGAAGAAGAAGCCGCTGCCGACAGCTTCAGCAGCAGCGACGAAGACATCGCCGGCAGCAGCGCCGATAGCGGCGAGGACGGCGACGACGAGGGTAGCGACGGCCCCTAGATTAGGGACTACTAGAATAGGACTAGTAGTAATACATTAGGCAGCAGATCCTCCTTTTGTGAGCAATCGGCTCTTCTTGTAAAAACCCCCTTTTAATCAATGAAGAAGGCTTCCATGTTTGATTTTCCCGATTGTCAAAATAGGTCAACGCACAAAGAGCCGATGGCAACGCATCGGTCTTTTACCAAACACGCCAGCAAGGCTAGACTCGGTTACCCCTTTAGACCGGTCCAAGCGGTCATTCCCCCAAATTTCAAACGGTAACCTGCGACCTTCCAGTGAGGAACAAACTCAGATCCCCAATTGCCCATCGAGCAGATTCAACTCGCAGCAACGCGAATCCCAGATCCCCAACCGCACAGATTCATCTCCGCCGGCGAATCAGATGGCGGAATTGTCCAACGCCAACGCAACGGTCTCTGGCCTGAAGGTAATCCTTAACTGCCCCTCGCCATCCGAGCATAGTGTTAGAACTAATAGAAAACATCTGAATTAATGCTTTATTCCACCATTAATTTTAGGTATCAGACATTCTGTTGCCGCATCCCTCTCTTCCAAACTCCTTTGTCTTGGCCCCCGTTCGTCGAGAGTCCTGCCCATCTGATTTCTTGCGAGGCCAATAGGATCCCTTTCGTGAGCCAAAATTTAGATCTAACTTCTTGGGCCGACTGCTTACGAGCCTGGCCTAACCTTCCTGAAGATTGGGTTTCCTGGTATAGTAGAGTATCCAAAACATACCAATCCACATGGGAAACCACAGGAATAGCCGATGCACTGTCTTTATCATTGTCTCCCCTTGAGAAGCATGAAAACCTTCTAAAAACCATCGGCTACTTCTGGTCTGATGCTCTGAACTGCTTCATGTTTGTCCACGGCCCCATGACACCAACTCTGCTAGATGTGGCAATGATCACCGGTCTAGACATTACATCTCCCAGCCCCTCTCGCTTTTATGCTGCCAAGGGTTCCTTTCAAACTCTCTTCCAAAACAGAGTGCACAACCGGGGTGCTTACCTTCGACGCCACATGAAAAATAAAGGCCCCGTAACGAGAAAGAACACACGGCCTTCCTAAATTTCTGGTTGGAACACTTCATATTCTGTGGCCCTTCACTTGCTCCGACCAAGAATTATCTTTCCTTGGCCTATGAACTTGCCAGAGGCACCCAGCCTTGGCCTCGGCAAATTGTTCCTTGGAGAGGTCTATCGATATCTCCAACTAATGTCTGTCAAATTATTCTCCCAACAAACAGTCAAAACAGGAGGTCCCTGGTGGTTCATTCAGCTATGGGCTCAGCTGTATTTCCAGAACCATATCCCAAACATCCCACCTTTGGCTACTTGCACCTTTCCGCACGCTAACGGGAAGCAGATCCGATGCACCAGCCTACGGCCAAGCCTTGTATAGCCTTCCGGGTAGTAGACCGATCCCCAAGGAAGCATCAAAGTGGTTCAAGCATTTTCTTCCAAGGCCCGGACAATCCCCTCTTCTTTCCTTACACGGAGTCTGAAAATTTTGAAAACCCAGTCTCCTTCGAGCTAGACAGCCTATGCCGATGACACCAAGCACCCGACAATTGTATTCCACCATGATCCGTCCCTCGCTTCCTTCCGGCTTGGCATGAGCACATCAAACAGAATCATCAAACCTGGTTATGAGTCATATCAGCCGGTCGTAGCAGCCCGGCAGTTTGGTCTTGGGCAGGTGTCTCCCCATTTCTTCCTCCACCACTTAATAGAGAGCAGAGCTGACTTGCCCGATCTCCTCACCGGTCAGAGGTGTTACTCTTACTTTGATGCTCTAGCCATCCCAGTCCCTAACAATCTCTCTTTCACCTCGTCAACCGATGGTTTTGAGACATGGTGGCCAATGTGGAAAACTCATGCCTTCAGGAGAGCTCTGGGACCGTTGCTGAAACAACTCGATGCTGAATATGATATCCCCGCAGGACAGGTACTACCACTCGCAAATTTTCTTGAAGTGGCTTACAATGATTTTTATAACCTTGCTCTGTCTTCTTGCAGCAACAAGATGGTCCAGAACCTACACATGATGATGGCTCCCCTTTTGAATTCTTCCCACCGGCTCCTGTGGTCCTCTTCTGCAAAAGCTCGCCACCTTTGAAAAAGGTTTTGATGCAGAGCTAGCCGATCTCACCAAAATCGGCTTCCAAGAGCAAAGCATCTCCCGGGCCAGCTGCCCCCCGAGCCTCAACCAAGGCGAGAACGACGGTGAGGAAAGTAGTCGTCAGGAAAACTCTGAAGCGCCGGAGCCCTTCTCCAGATCAAGAGAGCTTGAATGTACGTTGATCCATGCCTTGACTGATTTCATCTACCCTTATGGGTTTCTGCAAACATGCTTGTGCTTACTAACTCTTCTTTTGTAGGCCTCCACCGAAGACAACTCCAGTGAGGAAACACAATCCAGTCGAGGGGATTCGAGCTCAGGTAACTCTGGGAAAATCACCACGCAGAGCCAGCCAGACTTGCCACCATCGGCTTCCAGGAAAAGGCCAGTTCCTGAACTTGCTGTCCCCCAAGCTCCAATCAAAGCGGGGCAAGGCAGCCTACGCACAAAGAGCCGATGCACCAAGAGGACTCGAAAGGAACCGCGAGCCTCTTCATCAAACCAAGAGGCTTCAAATGTAATTACCCTCCATACTCTCCCCGGCTCATCTTTCATGCTAATCCATTGCTGCTCGCATCGGCTAACCACCTCCTTTGCGGACCGATGACACTTCTAGTGGGGGAGTCGAGGAAGTGCTGATGCCCTCCGCAAGCCTGGGTCCAGTAATCCCTGAAGGTGCCGTTGGCAAGGTCGCCAATTTGGCCAAGTCCCCAGCAAAAACACAAGAGCCGATTGCCTCATCATTGGCTGTCCCCCTGGTCTCAGGAGAGGTATACTTCTTTCGTTCGGCTTACCCTTCCTTTCTGCTGCATACTGACGCTGTTTCTGTTTGTCAGGGTTGTGGCCTCTTGGGCTTGCTAATGTTCGACCCTGAATCCATCGAACCGGCTCCTTCTACGGCATGCGATGAACCACGACCCAGCGCTGTCCTCCGTCAATTTCAGCGTCTCAAAGCCCTGCTTTCCTCCCCGATCGAGACGTTGGTCGAAGACCCCGAGGAAGTGAAGAGTGTTCTTGAAGAAATCTAGCACCACCTCCCGGTAACGTTGCAGGTGAAACTTTGGCCAGTTGTGACTCTGTCTGCCTACAGGTCAAGGGTGAAGTTAGCTCGTCAGCGAATCGATCTACGCCACGCCCAACTTCCGTTGAAAGCCGATATTGCAGACAAATGTCAGCGGCTCAATGAGAAAAAGGCAGCCTTGGATGCCAAAACTGACACCTCTGTCAGCACCGCCGAACTTGAGACCTTGCGAAAGGAACTGGAGGACCTTGAAGAGAGGGTCCGGGCAACCAAGCAGCTTATTCATGATAAGGAAGCTCTTATTGCCCGCTCCCAAGAGGAAGCAGAAGGCCTCAAAGCTCAACCGAAAACTGATCCGGCGAAATACGGGCCTCGAACAAACAACTAGTGACGGGCGAGGACGAAGATGACGAGGCCGAGATCGCCGAGGTGGATCGTGTCCGTGCCGACGCCCTCCGTGCCTTCGAGGCATTCCTTCGAGAGAGCTTATCCATGTAACCTGATACTTGCTCATAACCTCTAGAGTCGATGGCTGTGCATCGGCTTTTGTACTAATACCTGCTCGTAACAGTTTGTACTTCTAAAGTCGATGGCTGCGCATCGGCTGTTTTATTCTAAAGTCGATGTCTGTGCATCGGCTGTGCTTGCGTCCTGTTGCTTTGTATATTTTTTTTTACTGGCCGATTTCGTGCATCGGCCCCCATATTTCACTGTCCGTCATCCCATATTAGGTGCCCCCCGAGCCGAATCTTTCAAGTAATTGAAGATATCGGCTCTCCGAGCTTATCCGATTCCGTGAACCTGTACTTCGAACATCAGCTCCACCTGCTACGTCCTTGTAGCCTGACGCCATCCGTGCGAGATCGTTTGCCTCGGTATTCTTTCAACAAAGCTATCATCAGGCCCCTCAGATGCGGATCTAACTTTTTGCTGATAAATGTTGGTCGTGGCTTATCCCCAGGACCAGTGTCGATTTCTTCTAGCTCATCAGCCGATGTAAACCCATATCCTAACTTCCCGTCGCCTGCTAGATCAATGCTGAACACAGGCAAAACGTATGGTGAGGATAATTTGGGCCGATTGCTGGAATCGGCCCCCATTTCGATTGCATTGCTCAATGAAGGTTTACAACTTATTTGTGCTCCACTACGGGAGGGAGTCTCCCTACTACGACTACGTGACATGCTTGAGGTGAGATCATTGCTTTTTATTTTTTGGGGCCGATCGCAGGGATCAGCCTTGCCACGTACGTCCAGTGACTTTGTTGTTGCTACTCTGTCAGGCCGGTGGATAAGACCAGCCTCACCCCGTTTTTTGTAGCTTTGATACGCTCACAGCCGTCCAAACTGACTCCAGAGAGCGGCCCTTGGTCTTCCGCGTCCCAAATATTCATGCCAGCTATTGAGATCTCGATCGAGTCATCTGCATGGACGACCTCCACTTCATCTCCATCCCATTGTATCAGGCATTGGTGCATTGTGGATGGAATGCAGCAGTTGGCGTGAATCCAATCCCTCCCTAGCAGGACAGCGTAGGTGCTTTTGCTGTCGACGATGAAGAATGATGTAGGGATGGTTTTTCGGCCTACGGTTAGATCCACGTTCAGAACACCTTGCGTTTCTGATGCTTGGCCGTTGAAGTCGCTTTGTGTGACGTTGGTTTTGATCAGATCTGCGTTAGAGCGTCCCAAACGCCGTAGCATGGAGTATGGCATTATATTGACTGCCGCTCCCGTGTCAACCAGCATCTTGCCGACAG
Organism: Lolium rigidum; assembly: GCF_022539505.1. Classification (NCBI taxonomy): domain Eukaryota; kingdom Viridiplantae; phylum Streptophyta; class Magnoliopsida; order Poales; family Poaceae; genus Lolium; species Lolium rigidum. The sequence goes on along the minus strand of NC_061509.1, from coordinate 80,560,957 downwards.
GCTGCCCGTTGATATAACCTTTTAGGTACAAGGCCTTCAAATGTTTGTAGCTCTTCTCTCGTGGCTTTTCAAAGATAACTGGCCGTGGGCCGCAGTCAAACTGTGCTACCGGCACTTCTTCGGTTCTCGGAGCACAAAACTCCGAGGGAAGTATGAACACCATATTTGTGCCAGCCGATGCATTCGCATCGGCTTTTACTTGTTTGGGGCGCCATTCTTTCTTCTGTGGACGACTCTCCGCGTCCAAAGTTTGCTGAATTTTCACGGCCAGATCGGGCCGCGCTTTCCTCAACGTGTGCAGGTATTGCGCCTCGACTTGCTCCAAGCTACGTAGCCGCTGAACCCTACACTTTTGGGAGTGACTGAGTCCATCAGGGCACCACCTTGGCCGGTGGTATCTATCTTCTTCTTCATCTTCTGACTCCTCAAAATCTTCCTCTTGCGATGACTCAGCTCGTCTGTTCTGAGATGGGAGAGGCCCTAGACGCTTGAATACTGAAACCTCACCTGTGTCCTTCTTTTGCTGTCTACACTCCGGGCAGTTGTCGATTGTAGGCAATCGGCTCATTCCTGAATCCCAGCAATGCTTAAAGAAAGGACAATCCCAGTGTCTATCCAAGTCTTCCTGCTCTCTTGACTTCCCCTTAGCGCGGTGTTCATATCCTTCGTCGTCTCTATCATACCGACGATATCTTCCATTGTCTACGTCAGACCGACGATATCTTTCGTCATCTCTGTCGTACCGCCGACGTCGGTCGTATCGACGCTCATATTTGTTAAGGAGATGCGCGGAGAGCGGTCGTTGATACCGCACGTTTCTCACTTGTTCTTCGGTGATGTACTGTTTGTCATCATATCGGGGCCGGTCGCGTGGGCCGGCCTCCTCCTTTTCCTTGCCACGGGAGTGACCGCTTTCTTCTTTATCCTTGCCTTGGTGGTATACAGGCCCTGCCATGTTAACATCGAATGAGAAATCTAGCCGACGCCTCGCGGAGTGATTGAGTTCCACCATGTTGACGCCAGGAAACGGATGTGTGTCCACTTTCATGGCAAACTGACCAAGGATCAGACGGCCTTGTTCTATCGCCGTTTGGATCTGCCGACGCAACTCTTTGCAGTCATTGGTGATATGGGTGAACGAGTGATGCCACTTGCAGTATGGTCTCCCGTTCATTTCTTGCGCCGTAGGGATTTTATGGCCTTCGGGTAACTTCAGCTTTTTTTCCTTAAGCAATAAATCGAATATCTGCTCAGCTTTGCTTACATCGAAGTCAAACCCTTTTGCAGGCCCTTGTGGTTTCACCCATTTGCAGGACACGGGAACTGCCCCCCGAGCCCATTCAGCCACGGCTACTTCCTGGTCTTCTGCAGAATCCTCAACTTCTTCTGTCTCAACCAGGCCTATCGGACGCTTGAACTTGTCTTGGTACAATTCTGGGTGGCGCTGCTCATATAATGTTAATTTCTGGACCATGTGCGCCAGTGAACTGTATTCTACTTGGAAAGCCAGATCCTTGATCGGCGCTGCGAGGCCCAATGCTGCCAGATCGACTGCTTCTTTCTCAGTTAAACGAGCCGAATAACATCGGTTCCTGACAGTCCCGAAACGCTGAATGTATTCCGACACCGTTTCTCCCCGCTTCTGCCGCACCTGTGCTAGATCGGCAATGCCAGCCTCGGTAGATTCTGAGTGATATTGAACATGAAACTGCTCTTCCAGTTGCTTCCATGTCCGGACTGAGTTTGGTGGCAACGAGGTGTACCACCCAAAAGCTGGTCCCGTGAGAGATTGCGCAAAAAACCTAACACGTAACGGGTCTGACGCTGAAATCATGCCCAACTGTGCCAAATATCGGCTCACATGCTCAATTGAGCTAGACCCTTCTGATCCATTGAACTTTGAGAACTCAGGGAGCCGATACTTGGGCGGCAGCGGAATCACATCATATTTGTTGGGGTACAGCTTGGAATAGCCGATTATTCTCCTCTTTGGCAGGATGCCGAACTGATCTCTCAAGATTGTACTGATTTGTTCCACGGTATGAGCTGCAGGGGCTGAGCTTTCATGACTAGTTCCGGTGGCATATTTAGCTAGCCACGCCTGTTTATCGGCATCCGCTCCAGAAATCCCTCCTGCTGCAATCTGGTTCGTGCGTGCCAAGTTATTGCAGTCCGGCACGTATGTGCACACGTATCCATGTGGGATTTCTTTAGGCGGCTCATACAGGAATTGGCAATCGCCAGGATCGCCTCCAACCTTGTAGACGACGTGGGCCGGTGAACCCTATGGCTCTGGAGCTGCAAGCGCGAATGGCAGCTGCGGTCTGGTCTGGAACGGTATTTCTCCTTGGTGAGTCCCTAGGGCAGGCCCTGACGGAGAGTACTGATGCTTCATGATTTCCTGAACCACGCGAACCGCAATGCGCTCGAAAGCATTCACCAGGCTCTCAGAATGACGGTGTAGAGAATGAGCCACCATGTAATTAACTTCTTGGCGCAGAGCTCTGGTGCGTTCCTCTGAAGGGGTAGACAGATCTACTTCATCGAGAACGCCTTCGGGTGAGAACCCTTTCCACCTAATGCCATGTGAACGGGTCTTCGTGAAAGAGCCGATGAGATCGGATTCGAAGACGGCTTTTATCTCATCATATTTCTTCTTGTGCTCCTCAGGCAGATCTTCGTACGTGACTGGTTCATCCGCCATCTCAGCTGCAGATGTTGACGTAGTTGCTGTAGAATGTCCCACCGGGCGTGCCAGAATGTGTTGCCTACCAAAACCCACCGGCGAGCAGCGACGGGCAACACGGAGAGCCGGGAGGCTCCCAGGACTGCTGGTGGGCCCTGGTCCCTCGGGCGACGGCCCGCAAAACTCCGGCACACGTCCTGGCTAATGCGAGGGCGTGCCACCTGACCTATACCTGGTCAGGAAGGTGACGGATTGCTTCAATTAGTTTCCTGCATGGCAGACACGTAAACATTAAATACGAACCCCGATCGGCTCTCAGGTTACCCTGTGAATCAGCTCAAAGAGCCGATTGACCCATGGTTCACGTTGGATTTACGTTAACATGGGGATCCTGCTTTATCAATACCGAGTTAAATCAATCTACGATAGTCTAGGGTTTTCACCGCATAACCGGAACATCCTATGCGTAGTTGAGCCTGGCAGATACGAAAGATAATGGAAAACTAGTCCTAAAAGAGGCCTAAAAACCAACACAGAGTCGATTCCCGGAACAATCCCTCTAGGATCAGCAAACCATACCTTACGCACTACTGGATCGTTCAACCCGTTTGCAAGGCCTAACCATGCAGATATCAAACTAATCCTTGGAGAACAAAGAACAACCATAACAGATCAGATTTACTAAATAAAGACCAAGCAAGATGCTGCCCTTACATCCAAGATAGGTGCAAAGGCAGCTAAATATTGAGGGGCAGCATAGCTAATCAAGCATATCAGAAAAGTATCGACGTCAACCCCAAAACATCTACGATAAAGGTATTGCTCGCCATCAAAAAGGCTTCAGTACGAGCAACACCAAACAACGAATAAACTGATACTATCTTGCGATCTAGGCAGCATGTCGCTTACCCGGAAGAAACCGTCGAAACAAGGGGTGGCGATGCGCCTAGATTGGTTTGTTGTGAACGTGATCGTCCTCCTTTCTCAATAACCCTAGGTACTATTTATAGTCCGTAGACTTTCTATCTTTGGAATAAACCTAGCTGTGTACGACTAAACTCTATCTCTTAATTCTAAACTGAAACGTAATCTACCATAATGTACAGATACACGGGCAATCTAGCCCAAACTCCCGCACGAGGCCGATTCAGAGACACTTTATGTGCATGTCCTCTAAGCCCATCTCAATCACGGCCCATCTCCTGCCTTGGCTAAATTCTGGTGATAACAGCGTGGCAGCACGAATGTGGAAGATGGGGGCGGGGACACGGGTCTTGAGCGCGTGGCCGCCGTCGTCGTCTCTCCGCGTGGGAGGAGGTGGGCCTGGGCGAGCACTCCGGTTCTTTTTTAAGTACAGGTAAAGGAAAGTTTTGATTCGCGATTGATTTTTAATTGATTGATTAATTAGTGGGATATTTGCAAAATGAAAACTACTCCATGCATGAGGATATTTCCTCCCTTCTGCGAAGAAAGGCTGAGCGCAAGCATCAAAATATTTTTGCCAAGTATTTTAATCCATGCAGGATTGGTTGATAGTGTGCCTGATTGTTTCCTAATTAGATGGGGGCGGAGGCTTCCAATGACGATCATCAAACGCGTTGAGTGTCAAACGACCAACTCCAATTTAATAGTAAAGAAATATATAAGCTTTTTTTTTGTGTGGAGTAATAAAATATATAAGTTACAATCCTTTCAATATATCGTACCTCATCTGTTTTAAAATTAAGTTTCACAAATTTATCTAGAGTTGTATATATTTAGATACTCCCGGAGGTACATATAAACCTGGAATATAGGAATATATCTACGAATCTTAAGAAGGTAGACAAGCTTATTGTACAATAACGATGAACAGGGTCGAGTCGAGTTAGCCATCATTAGTAGAACTAGATGATACCCCGCATGTTGTTGCGAGACTACAATAAAAATAAAAGATGATAATTATCGAGCATGGACTAAAGAAGACATATGAATATATATCTTTGTATAATTAAGTACAAAATGTGAACCATACTTAGAAAGGAATGCTTGATAAGCACCCACAACCAACAAACAAAAAATCAAATAATATAATAGGAGAATACAAAAGCCACGTGATAAACACAAAGGATATCCCCGCATAAGGTCAACAATATCTGTGTTACCAGAAGAAGATGAATAGCAGTACTTGAAGGAGAGCGAATCAATATGGAGACCTGCCTCTATTTAACCATCCTTAGAATGATGTATGCACAAAGAAATTGAAAATGACATCATTGGATCAGGCATTATGGGAAAAGGATTATTTCCCTTCAGTCTTACCCCATATGCACAAACAATTAAGAATAAGAATTCTTGGTAAATTAATTTGGTCTTGTCTTGCCTAATGTGCAAGAGAAAAAGTAACTACAAAATTTTGAAAGGAAAAAGCTCTCCACTATTGGTCACCGTATGATATTCTTTAGCTGTATCGAACACCATGGGAACAAAGCTGCTAGAATCAGAGCAGACACCTGTTGGAGATATGCCCAAGAGGCAATAATAAAGTGGTTATTATATATCTTTGTGTTTATGATAAATGTTTGCATACCATGTTATAATTGTATTAAACGAAACATTGATGCATGTGTGTTATGTGAACAACAAGGAGTCCCTAGTAAGTCTCTTGTATAACTAGCTTGTTGATTAATAGATGATCATAGTTTCATGATCATGAACATTGGATGTTATTAATAACAAGGTTATGTCATTAGATGAATAATGTAATGGACACACCCAAATAAGCGTAGCATAAGATCACGTCATTAAGTTCAATTTGCTATAAGCTTTCGATACATAGTTACCTAGTCCTTCGACCATGAGATCATGTAAATCACTTATACCGGAAGGGTACTTTGATTACATCAAACGCCACTGCGTAAATGGGTGGTCATAAAGGCGGGATTAAGTAATCAGAAAGTATGAGTTGAGGCATATGGATCAAGAGTGGGATTTGTCCATCCCGATGACGGATAGATATACTGTGGGCCCTTGATACGTCTCCGACGTATCGATAATTTCTTATGTTCCATGCCACATTATTGATGTTATCTACATGTTTTATGCACACTTTATGTCATATTCGTGCATTTTCTAGAACTAACCTATTAACAAGATGCCGAAGTGCCGGTTCTCGTTTTCTCGCTGTTTTTGGTTTCGGAAATCCTAGTAACGAAATATTCTCGGAATCGGACGAAATCAACGCCCGGGTTCCTATTTTCCCGGAACCATCCGGAACACCCGAGAGCCGCCGGAGGGAAGCCCCCGGGGGCCCCACACCACACCCTGGCGCGGCCAGAGGGGGGCCGCGCCGCCCTATGGTGTGGTGGCCCCAGGCCCCCTCCGAGGCTGCCCTTCCGCCTATTTAAAGCCTCCGTCGCGAAAACCCTGATGCGAAGAACCACGATACGGAAAACCTTCCAGAGCCGCCGCCATCGCGAAGCCAAGATCCGGGGGACAGGAGTCCTCGTTCCGGCACCCCGCCGGAGCGGGGAAGTGCCCCGGAAGGCTTCTCCATCGACACCGCTGCCATCTCCACCGCCATCTTCATCACCGCTGCTGCTCCCATGAGGAGGGAGTAGTTCTCCATCGAGGCTCGGGGCTGTACCGGTAGCTATGTGGTTCATCTCTCTCCTATGTGCTTCAATACAATAATCTCATGAGCTGCCTTACATGATTGAGATTCATATGATGATGCTTGTAATCTAGATGTCATTGTGCTAGTCAAGTGAGTTTTACTTATGTGATCTCCGGAGACTCCTTGTCCCACGTGTGTAAAGGTGACAGTGTGTGCACCGTGTGGGTCTCTTAGGCTATATTTCACAGAATACTTACTCACTGTTATGAATGGCGTAGTGAAGTGCTTATTTATATCTCTTTATGATTGCAATGTGTTTTGTATCACAATTTATCTATGTGCTACTATAGTGAAGTTATTAAAGTAGTTTTATTCCTCCTGCACGGTGTAATGGTGACAGTGTGTGCATCCGTGTTAGTACTTGGCGTATGCTATGATCATGATCTCTTGTAGATTGTGAAGTTAACTATTGCTATGATAGTATTGATGTGATCTATTCCTCCTACATAGTGTGAAGGTGACGAGTGTGCATGCTGTGTTAGTACTTGGTTTAGTCGTGTTGATCTTTCTTGCACTCTAAGGTTATTTAAATATGAACATTGAATTGTGGAGCTTGTTAACTCCGGCATTGAGGGTTCGTGTAATCCTACGCAATGTGTTCATCATCCAACAAGAGAGTGTAGAGTATGCATTTATCTATTCTGTTATGTGATCAATGTTGAGAGTGTCCACTAGTGAAAGTCTAATCCCTAGGCCTTGTTCCTAAATACTGCTATCTCTGCTTGTTTACTGTTTTACTGCGTTACTACTGCTGCGTTACTACTGCTTGATTACTCTCCTGGGCAAAGCACTTTTCTGGTGCCGTTGCTACTACTTATTCATACCACCTGTATTTCACTATCTCTTCGCCGAACTAGTGCACCTATTAGGTGTGTTGGGGACACAAGAGACTTCTTGCTTTGTGGTTGCAGGGTTGCATGAGAGGGATATCTTTGACCTCTTCCTCCCTGAGTTCGATAAACCTTGGGTGATCCACTTAAGGGAAACTTGCTGCTGTTCTACAAACCTCTGCTCTTGGAGGCCCAACACTGTCTACAAGAATAGAAGCACCCGTAGACATCAAGCACTTTTCTCGGCGCCGTTGCTCGGGGAGGAAAGGTAAAAGGCTCTCATACTCCGGTCCCAGGTAAAGTATTTTTCTGGCGCCGTTGTGTGTGTGCTCGAAGCTATTTCCTTTAGATCCTGCAATTGCATCTTTTTGTTTCTTGTTTACACTAGTTTGGCATGATGGACAACAATGAGCTTCTTATTCTATTTCCTGATTTAAGACATGGATGGTTTGATGCGAAGATTAAAAAACCTATGGAATCTTATTTGCATGCTGGTAGTAATATTAGTATGAACGCTTTGAACACCATTGTTGATAATGATATAGAAAGTTCTAAGCTTGGGGAAGCTGGTTTTCATGATCTTTTTAGTCCCCCAAGCATTGAGGAGAAAATTTTCTTTGATGATACTTTGCCTCCTATTTATGATGATTATAATGATAGTGGTCTTTTGGTGCCACCTACTATGGAGAGTAAATTTTGTTGTGATTATACTATGCCTCCTATATTTGATGATGAGAATAATAATGATAGCTACTCTGTTGAATTTGCTCCCACTACAACTAATAAAATTGACTATGCCTATGTGGAGAGTAATAATTTTATGCATGAGACTCATGATAAGAATGCTTTATGTGATAGTTATATTGTTGAGTTTGCTCATGATGGTACTGAAAGTTATTATGAGAGAGGAAAATATGGTTGTGGAAATTTTCATGTTACTAAAACACCTCTCTATGTGCTGAAATTTTTGAAGCTACACTTGTTTTATCTTTCTATGCTTGTTGCATTATGCTTCATGAATTTGTTTATTTACAAGATTCCTTTTCATAGGAAGCATGTTAGGCTTAAATGTGTTTTGAATTTGCCTCTTGATGCTCTCTTTTGCTTCAAATACTATCTCTTGCGAGTGCATCATTAAAACTGCTGAGCCCATCTTAATGGCTATAAAGAAAGAACTTCTTAGGAGATAACCCATGTGTTATTTTGCTACAGTACTTTGTTTTATATTTGTGTCTTGGAAGTTGTTTACTACTGTAGCGACCTCTCCTTATCTTAGTTTTGAGTTTTGTTGTGCCAAGTAAAGTCTTTGATAGTAAAGTAAGTACTAGATTTGGATTACCGCGCAGTTCCAGATTTCTTTGCTGTCACGAATCTGGGTCTACCTCCCTGTAGGAAGCTCAGAAAATTAAGCCAATTTACGTGCATGATCCTCAGATATTTACGCAACTTTCATTCAATTTGAGCATTTTCATTTGAGTAAGTCTGGTGGCCTAATAAAATCTATCTTTACGGACTGTTCTGTTTTGACAGATTCTGCCTTTTATTTCGCATTGCCTCTTTCGCTATGTTGGATGAATTTCTTTGATCCATTAATGTCCAGTAGCTTTATGCAATGTCCAGAAGTGTTAAGAATGATTATGTCACCTCTGAACATGTTAATTTTTATTGTGCACTAACCCTCTAATGAGTTGTTTCGAGTTTGGTGTGGAGGAAGTTTTCAAGGGTCAAGAGAGGAGGATGATATACTATGATCAAGAAGAGTGAAAAGTCTAAGCTTGGGGATGCCCCGGTGGTTCACCCCGACTCAAGCATCTAAGCTTGGGGATGCCCAAGGCATCCCCTTCTTCATCGACAAATTATCAGGTTCCTTCTCTTGAAACTATATTTTTATTCCGTCACATCTTATGCACTTTACTTGGAGCGTCTGTGTGTTTTTATTTTTGTTTTGTTATTTTCATTCTCTGAATAAATACATGCTTGTGTGGGAGAGAGACACGCTCCGCTGGTTCATATGAACACATGTGTTCTTAGCTTTTAATTTTCATGGCGAAGGATGAAACTGCTTCGTTAATTGTTATATGGTTGGAAACGGAAAATGCTACATGTAGTAACTGGTATGATGTCTTGAATAACTTGATACTTGGCAACTGTTGTGCTCATGTTTAAGCTCTTGCATCATATACTTTGCACCTATTAGTGAAGAAATACATAGAGCTTGTTAAAATTTGGTTTGCATGAGTGGTTTCTCTAGAGTCTAGATATTTTCTAGTATTGAGTTTTGAACAACAAGGAAGACGGTGTAGAGTCTTATAATGTTTACAATATGTCTTTTATGTGAGTTTTGCTGCACCGTTCATCCTTGTGTTTGTTTCAAATAACCTTGCTAGCCTAAACCTTGTATCGAGAGGGAGTACTTCTCATGCATCCAAAATCCTTGAGCCAACCACTATGCCATTTGTGTCCACCATACCTACCTACTACATGGTATTTATCCGCCATTCCAAAGTAAATTGCTTGAGTGCTACCTTTAAAATTCCATCACTCACCTTTGCAATATATAGCTCATGGGACAAATAGCTTAAAAACTATTGTGGTATTGAATATGTATTTATGCACTTTATATCTTATTAAGTTGCTTGTTGTGCGATAACCATGCTTCTGGGGATGCCATCAACTATTCTTTGTTGAATATCATGTGAGTTGCTATGCATGTCCGTCTTGTCTGAAGTAAGAGAGATCTACCACCTTTATGGTTGGAGCATGCATATTGTTAGAGAAGAACATTGGGCCGCTAACTAAAGCCATGAATCATGGTGGAAGTTTCAGTTTTGGACATATATCCTCAATCTCATATGAGAATAATAATTGTTGCCACATGCTTATGCATTAAAGAGGAGTCCATTATCTGTTGTCCATGTTGTCCCGGTATGGATGTCTAAGTTGAGAATAATCAAAAGCGAGAAATCCAAAATGCGAGCTTTCTCCTTAGACCTTTGTACATGCGGCATGGAGGTACCCCATTGTGACACTTGGTTAAAACATGTGCATTGCAAAGATCCGGTAGTCCAAGCTAATTAGGACAAGGTGCGGGCACTATTAGTATACTATGCATGAGGCTTGCAACTTGTAAGATATAATTTACATAACTCATATGCTTTATTACTACCGTTGACAAAATTGTTTCATGTTTCCAAAATAAAAGCTCTAGCACAAATATAGCAATCGATGCTTTCCTCTTTGAAGGACCATTCTTTTACATTTATGTTGAGTCAGTTTACCCATTTCTCTCTATCTTAGAAGCAAACACTTGTGATTAACTATGCATTGATTCCTACATACTTTGTTGCGGTCAGAAACCCACCGGCGGGCAGCGACTGGCAACACAGTAGAGCCGGGAACAACTAGGGCTGCGGCTGGCCCCAGTCCCTCAGAGCGACGGCCCGCAAAGCCTCCTAGTCACACGTCCGATGCTATCGCAAGGGCGTGCCACCTGACCTATACCTGGCCAGGAAGGTGTTGGATGATGCCTCGCTTAGTTTCCTGCATGGCATACACGTAAACGTTAAATACGAGCCTCAATCGGCTCTCAGGTTATCCTGTGAATCGGCTCAAGGAGCCGATCCACCCATGATTCGTACAAGGTGTCCGAATATATGGTGGTCCTGCTTGATCAAGATAAAGTTAATGCGATCTACGACGATTTAGGGTTTTCACCGCATAATCGGATCATCCTACTCACGATTGGGCCTCGCGCTCGCGTACGGTGATCGTAAGTCGATCCTAGACAGGGCCTAAAAACCAACACGAGGTTGATCCCCGGAACATCCCGTCTAGGGCTAGCAAACTACACCCTACACGCCACTGGATCCTCCAACCCTTTGTAAGGCCTAACTATTGCGGATGTTAAACTAATCCTTGAAGAACAAGGAGCAACCGTAACGGATCGGATCTACTAAACTATGATCAAGCGGGGTGCCGCCCCTACACCTAAGATAGGTGTAAGGGCGGCTAGATGTACAAGGGTTGCACTACGACAAGCATATGATACAAAGAACAATGCTAACCCTAACACATCTAAGATAACTACGTTGCTCGCCATAAAAATGCTTCAGCACGAGCAACGCATGAACAACGTGGAAGGCTTGTGCTGCCTAGATCGCAAGATGCGATCTAGGCAGCATGGTGCTTACCGGAGAAACCCTCGAGACGAAGGAGTTGGCGATGCGCCGAGATTTGTTTGTGTTGAACGTTGGTTGTTGTTTATTTCATAAACCCTAGATACATATTTATAGTCCAGGGGACTTTCTAATTCAGGCGTGCACCTAACCGTGCACGGGTAAAACTCGACTCCTAACCGACACGTAATCTAATATGTTACGTATACAAGGGCAAACTAGCCCAAACTTTGCATGTAAGGCCGATTCACATATTCCTTCTATACATATATTCTTCAAACCCATCTTGATCGCGGCCCACCTCTGACTCGGTCAAATTCTGGTGATAACACATGCCCCCCTGGTTTTGGAAATGACATTTCCAAAATCATTACGCTTTTCTTTCGTCGGGTCATGTTGTGGCAGAGCAGAGCTGCCGCAGAATCTTCCACCATTTCGCCGCGCCTCCTTGGCTACTCTGCAAAATCTTGACAGCCTCGACATCACTCCCTCGGAAACCGCAATAGCATTAAATTTCCACTAGGCTCCTCCTTTATTTAACGAGTGCCGACCGATTAGCCCTCTTCATCCTCTTCCTCTCGTTCTAGCTATTGGCACCAAAAAACCCTCTTCCTCGTAGCAATGTCTTCCTCTTCCTCTCCCCCTCGAGCCTCCCCCTCCAACCGTCGCCGAAGAACAAGACCGAGGACGACCTCCACTCCGGGGCGAACCCCATCTCCTCCGGTAAGGAGGAGAAAGAAGGAGAAGTAGAGAAGACCAAGGCCTCCCCTCCACCAAGCTCCCTCCGAAGAAGCGCTCCCGCATGTGGGCGGACAGCGAGGACGAAGATGATGACGAAGAAGGAGAAGAGGAGGAGGAGGAAGATGATTCCTCCTCTTCCGCCGGGTACCCGCCGACGAAACGCTTCCGCTCTTGGGCGGACAGCGAGGATGATGATGATGACGAGGAAGACGAAGCTCGACCAAAGGTCGGGGCAGCAGCGATGAGGAGCTTCCCGGGAGCAGCGCCGACGACATCGACGACGGCGATGATGAGGACAGCGACGACTAGTAGAGTAGGACTAGTAGTAGCAGTGCACTAGGCACCAGATCCCTCTTTTGAGAGCCATCGGCTCTTTCTTGTAAAGCTGCTCCTTTGAACTAATGAAAATTGTTCTCCCGATTTATCTTTCAATTAGTTCAATTTCAATCCTCCAGCTCGTCTCACCAAGGCCGATAGCAACGTATCAGACCCCTCCTCTTTTAGACGCCCATGAAGCCGGGCTCAGAATCGATTAGACCGTCAGTCAAGACTTCTCAAATTCAGACTGTGATTTGGCACTCCGCAAACCTATAGCCGATGACTGTTCATCGACCATTTTTGAGAATCCAGTCTTCCTCCCTTTCTTGTAGCAACAGGACGGTCCAAACCCTGTAAAAGACGACAGCCTCCCTTTCCAGCTCCCCTCCGTAGCCTTAGCAGTCTTCCTCTGCAAGCAGCTCAGCGTTTTCGGAGAAGGCCGCGATACAGGGTCAGCCGATGCAACTCCAATCGGCTCCCGAAAAATAGAGCATCCACCAAATTAGCTGCCCCCCGAGCCTTAATCAAGGCGAGAACACCAGCGAGGATGCACAGATCTAACAGGAAAGGCTTTGACTTTAGGTAATCTGGCAATCCGAGACAGCCACCAGGAAGAGCCAGCCAAACTTGCCCCATCGATCAGCTTTTTTTTTGTTGAACGCCGGTGTCTTGCATGTCAAATTGATGTCACCGCTGAACTATCGCAAAGGGTTGTCGGCTTATTGCAACCGAGGCTTATTGCAACCGAGGCTGCCCTCATGGGTCTCGTGTAATTGTTCTAGAGTCGATGGCGGCGGCATCGGCTTTCTATCCTTAAGTCGATGTCTGCTGCATCGGCTGTACTTAAATTTTTTTGAATTTTTTACGGCCGATTTATGTATCGGCCCCCATACCTCAATACTCATCATCAAAGAATATCTTGGGCTGCTAGGCATTTGAAAGATACTCCTTCTTCATATCCTTGTGTTTTATCCACCTGGGTGCCCCCCCGAGCCGATTCTGTCAAGAGAATTGATGATATCGGCTCTTTAGGTATTCCCCGCTGGATCAAACGTTGAACCCAGGCAGAATGGATGGTGAGGATAATTTTGGCCGATTGCTGGAATCGGCCTCCACGTTGCTTGCTCGATGAAGGTTTTGTAATGTTCCTCCATAAATTTTTTGGGGCCGATCACAAGGATCAGCCTCGCCACATTTGTCCATTGGTTTGTTCTTGCTACTCGGTCAATCCGGTGGATAAAACAAGCCTAACCCCGTTCTTTGTCACGTCGATGCGCTCGCAGTCGTCCAAATTGATGCCTGAGAGTGGCTCTTGGCCTGATGTCTCCCAAACGTCCATGCCGGCTGTTGAAATCTCGGCTGAATCATCCGCGTCGACGACTTCTACTTCATCTCCATCCCACTGTATTAGGCATTGGTGCATCGTGGATGGAATGCAACAGTTGGCGTGGATCCAATCTCTCCCTAGTAGTACAAGCATAGGTGCTCTTGCTTGTCGACAATAAAGAACGTCGTAGGGACAGTTTTCCTTCCTATGGTCAGATCCACATTCGTAACACCTTGTGCGTCGGATGCTTGGCCGTTGAAATCGCTCGGTGTTACATTGGTCTTGATCAGATCCGAGCTGGAGCGTCCCAACCGACGTAGCATGGAGTATGGCATAATGTTAACTGCCGCTCCGGTGTCCACCAACATCTTGTTGACAGGCTGCCCATTGATGTAACCTCGCAAGTACAGGGCCTTCAGATGCATGTAACTTCTTTCTCGCGGCTTCTCAAAGATGACCGGCCGTGGGCCGCAGTCCAATTGTGCCACAGGTGCTTCGTATAATCTTTGAGCGCTAAACTCCGTTGGAAGGATGAAGACCATGTTTGTGCCAGCCGATGTCTCATCATCGGCTTTCCTTTGCTTGGGGCGCCACTCTTTTCTTTGTGGCCGACCTTCTTCGTCCAGGGTTCGCTGAATTTTGGCGGCCAAATCAGGCCGTGCCTTCCTCAACGTGTGCAGGTATAACCTTTCGGCTTCCTCCAGGCCGCGCAATCGCTGAACCCTGCGCTTTTGGGAACGGCTGAGTCCATCAGGGCACCACCTTGGCCGGTGGTACCTGTCTTCTTCTTCTCCCTCGTCTTCTGAATCCTCGAGATCTTCCAACCGAGGGGACTCAACGCGTTTGCTTTGTGGCAGGAGAGGCCCTAGGCGCTTGAACACGGACACGTTGACTGTCTCCTTCTTCTTCCGGTTGCATTCTGGGCAATTGCCGATTGTGGGCAATCGGCTCATTCCTGAATCCCAGCGAGTGTCCGAAGAAGGGGCAGTCCCAGTGCCTATCCACGTCGTCTCGCTCCCCTGACTTTTCCTTGGCACGGCGCTCGTGCTCCTCCTCATCGCGATCGTGCCGACGACGTCTCCTGTCGTCCCTAGCCAGACGATCTTCTTCATCATCGTCGTTGCATCGCCGGCGTTGGTCATACTGACTCACATACTTGTTGAGGAGGTGATCAGAGAGAGGTCGCTGATATCTTATGTTCTTCACTTCTCCCTCCGTGACGTAGCGCTTGCCGTCTTGGCGGAGCCGATCGCGTGGAGCGGCTTCCTCTCGTGTCTTTGCTATGAGAGCAGCTGCCCTCATCTCCGTCCTTACCAAAGTGGTGCCCAAGCCCTACCATGTTGATATTGCACGAGAGATCCGGTCGGCACCCTCCATGGTAAGTATACTCCACCATGTTCACGGCGGGGAAGGGGTGTGTGTCGACCTTCATGGCGTACTCGGTTGAAAATTAACCGTCCATTTTCTATCGCCATTTGGATCTGCTGCCGCCACACCCTGCAGTCGTTAGTGGTGTGGGTGAACGTGTTATGCCACTTGCGGTATGGCTTTCCGTTCAGCTCCTGCACCGTGGGGATCTTGTGGCCTTCGGTACCTTTATATGCTTCTCCGTGAGTAAGAGATCAAAAATCCGCTCAGCTTTGGTCACGTCGAAGTCAAACCCTTTTGGAGGGCCTTGTGGCTTCACCCATTTGCGGGACACGGGGCCCGCCGCTCGAGTCCATTCAGCCACTGCTACCTCTCGATCTCCCGCAGCACCTTCATCCTCGTCTCGCCTCAACCAGGGCTACCGCACGCTTGAATTTGTCCCGGTAAACATCCGGGTGGCGCTGTTCATATGCCGACGCCTTCGCACCATGTGCGCCAATGAAGGGTAGTATCGCTTGGGAGGCCACGTCCTTAATCGATGATGAGAGACCCACCACCGCCAACTCGATCGCTTCTTTTTCACTTACATGAACCGAAAAGCATCGATTCCTAATGGTCCCGAAGCGCTGGATGTATTCCGACACCTGTCTCCCCGCGCTTCGTCGTACTTGTGCTAGATCGGCAATGCCAGCCTCGGAAGCCTCCGAGTGATACTGCTCATGGAACTGCTCTTCCAACCGCTTCCAAGTCCGGATGGAGTTCGGTGGCAGCGATGTGTACCACCCGAAAGCCGATCCCGTGAGGGACCGTGCGAAGAACCTCACACGCAACTCGTCCGATGCTGAGATCGTGCCCAGCCTGTGCCAAATATCGGCTCACATGCTCGATGGAGCTGGAACCATCCGATCCACTAAACTTTGTGAAGTCCGGGAGCCGATATTTGGGTGGTAGCGGGATCAATTCGTAATCGTTGGGGTACGGCTTGGTTTAGCCGAACGTCTTCCTTTTCGGCATCATGCCGAACTGATCTTTCAGAATTGTACAAATCTGATCCGCGGTGATGGCTGAAGGTGTCGAACCCTGAAGATTCGCCGGGGTGGCATACTTAACCAGCCATGCTTGCTTTTCCAGTTCTGAGCCAACTGCAGGAGCTGGCTTCTGGAGGTTTGTCGGAGTGGCGTACTTAGCTAACCACGTTTGCTTCTCAAGATCGGCTCCCGACGTTCCTCCTGCTGTTCCAGAGGCCCCTGCTGTTGCAACCTGGTTCGAAAGTGCCCAGGTATTGCAGTCTGGTACGTATGCGCACGCGTATCCGTGCGGGATCTCCTTGGGTGCCTCAGGTAGGAATTGGTAGTCACTAGGATCACCACCAATCTTGTAGACGACGTATGCCGATGAGTTCGGCACTTCTGGTGCTGCCCATGCGAACGGCGGCGGAGGATGGGACCGGAGTGGCATCTCTCCTTTGTAAGTCCCCGCAGCTGGTCCCGACGGAGAATACCGATGGCTCATGATTTCCTGGACCACGCGCGGAGCGACACGCTCCAAAGTGTTTACCAGGCTCTCGCAGTGGCGGTGCAGCGAATGAGCCACCATGTAGTTGATCTCTCGACGCAGCGACCCGGTGCGTTCTTCCGACGGGGCGGACAGGTCCACTCCATCGAGTGCGCATTCAGGTGAGAACCCCTTCCACCTGACGCCATGGGAGCGGGTTCTGTGGAAAGAGCCGATGAGTTCGGCTTCGAGGACCGCCTTGATCTCGTCATGCTTCTTCTTGAGCTCGTCAGTCAGATCCTCGTACTTGACCGGAGTGCTTTCTGCCATCTCGGATGTAGATGGCGATGCGGTGGATGTCGAAGATTGTCCCACCGGGCGTGCCGCGAATGTGTTGCGGTCGAAACCCACCGGCGGGCAGCGACCGGCAACACAGTAGAGCCGGGAACAACTAGGGCTGCGGCTGGCCCCGGTCCCTCAGAGCGACGGCCCGCAAAGCCTCCTGGTCACACGTCCGATGCTATCGCAAGGGCGTGCCACCTGACCTATACCTGGCCAGGAAGGTGTTGGATGATGCCTCGCTTAGTTTCCTGCATGGCATACACGTAAACGTTATATACGAGCCTTGATCGGCTCTCAGGTTATCCTGTGAATCGGCTCAAGGAGCCGATCCACCCATGATTCGTACAAGGTGTCCGAATATATGGTGGTCCTGCTTGATCAAGATAAAGTTAATGCGATCTACGACGATTTAGGGTTTTCACCGCATAATCGGATCATCCTACTCACGATTGGGCCTCGCGCTCGCGTACGGTGATCGTAAGCCGATCCTAGACAGGGCCTAAAAACCAACACGAGGTTGATCCCCGGAACATCCTGTCTAGGGCTAGCAAACTACACCCTACACGCCACTGGATCCTCCAACCCTTTGTAAGGCCTAACTATTGCGGATGTTAAACTAATCCTTGAAGAACAAGGAGCAACCGTAACGGATCGGATCTACTAAACTATGATCAAGCGGGGTGCCGCCCCTACACCTAAGATAGGTGTAAGGGCGGCTATATGTACAAGGGTTGCACTACGACAGCATATGATACAAAGAACAATGCTAACCCTAACACATCTAAGATAACTACGTTGCTCGCCATCAAAAATGCTTCAGCACGAGCAACGCATGAACAACGTGGAAGGCTTGTGCTGCCTAGATCGCAAGATGCGATCTAGGCAGCATGGTGCTTACCGGAGAAACCCTCGAGACGAAGGAGTTGGCGATGCGCCGAGATTTGTTTG
Source organism: Lolium rigidum (assembly GCF_022539505.1). Classification (NCBI taxonomy): domain Eukaryota; kingdom Viridiplantae; phylum Streptophyta; class Magnoliopsida; order Poales; family Poaceae; genus Lolium; species Lolium rigidum. The sequence goes on along the minus strand of NC_061509.1, from coordinate 80,543,073 downwards.
TGTTGAACGTTGGTTGTTGTTTATTTCATAAACCCTAGATACATATTTATAGTCCAGGGGACTTTCTAATTCAGGCGTGCACCTAACCGTGCACGGGTAAAACTCTGACTCCTAACCGACACGTAATCTAATATGTTACAGATACAAGGGCAAACTAGCCCAAACTTTGCATGTAAGGCCGATTCACATATTCCTTCTATACATATATTCTTCAAACCCATCTTGATCGCGGCCCACCTCTGACTCGGTCAAATTCTGGTGATAACATACTTGCATATTGCACTTGTTATATTGCTTTGCATTGAAAATTATCCATGAGATATACATGTTACAAGTTGAAAGCAACCGCTGAAACTTAATCTTCCATTGTGTTGCTTCAATGTCTTTACTTTAAATTATTGCTTTATGAGTTAACTCTTATGCAAGACTTATTGATGCTTGTCTTGAAGTACTATTCATGAAAAGTCTTTGCAATATGATTCACTTGTTTACTCATGTCATATACATTGTTTTGATCGCTGCATTCACTACATATGCTTTACAAATAGTATGATCAAGGTTATGATGGCATGTCACTTCAGAAATTATCTTTGTTATCGTTTTACTTGCTCGGGACGAGCAGAACTAAGCTTGGGATGTTGATACGTGTCCGACATATCGATAATTTCTTATGTTCCATGCCACATTATTGATGTTATCTACATGTTTTATGCACACTTTATGTCATATTCGTGCATTTTCTGGAACTAACCTATTAACAAGATGCCGAAGTGCCAGTTCCTGTTTTCTTCTGTTTTTGGTTTCGAAATCCTAGTAACGAAATATTCTCGGAATCGGACGAAATCAACGCCCGGGTTCCTATTTTTCCCGGAACCATCCGGAACACCCGAGAGCCGCCGGAGGGAAGCCCGGGGGTCCCACACCACACCTCGGCGCGGCCGGAGGGGGCCGCGCCGCCCTATGGTGTGGTGGCCCCGAGCCCCCTCCGAGGCTGCCCTTCCGCCTATTTAAAGCCTCCGTCGCGAAAACCCTGATGCGAAGAACCACGATACGAGAAACCTTCCAGAGCCGCCGCCATCGCGAAGCCAAGATCTGGGGGACATGAGTCTCTGTTCCGGCACCCTGCCGGAGCGGGGAAGTGCCCCCGGAAGGCTTCTCCATCGACACCGCTGCCATCTCCACCGCCATCTTCATCACGCTGCTGCTCCCATGAGGAGGGAGTAGTTCTCCATCGAGGCTCGGGGCTGTACCGGTAGCTATGTGGTTCATCTCTCTCCTATGTGCTTCAATACAATAATCTCATGAGCTGCCTTACATGATTGAGATTCATATGATGATGCTTGTAATCTAGTTGTCATTGTGCTAGTCAAGTGAGTTTTACTTATGTGATCTCCGGAGACTCCTTGTCCCACGTGTGTAAAGGTGACGAGTGTGTGCACCGTGTGGGTCTCTTAGGCTATATTTCACAGAATACTTACTCACTGTTATGAAGGGCGTAGTGAAGTGCTTATTTATATCTCTTTATGATTGCAATGTGTTTTGTATCACAATTTATCTATGTGCTACTCTAGTGAAGTTATTAAAGTAGTTTTATTCCTCCTGCACGGTGTAATGATGACAGTGTGTGCATCCGTGTTAGTACTGGCGTATGCTATGATCATGATCTCTTGTAGATTGTGAAGTTAACTATTGCTATGATAGTATTGATGTGATCTATTCCTCCTACATAGTGTGAAGGTGACGAGTGTGCATGCTTGTGTTAGTACTTGGTTTAGTCGTGTTGATCTTTCTTGCACTCTAAGGTTATTTAAATATGAACATTGAATTGTGGAGCTTGTTAACTCCGGCATTGAGGGTTCGTGTAATCCTACGCAATGTGTTCATCATCCAACAAGAGAGTGTAGAGTATGCATTTATCTATTCTGTTATGTGATCAATGTTGAGAGTGTCCACTAGTGAAAGTCTAATCCCTAGGCCTTGTTCCTAAATACTGCTATCTCTGCTTGTTTACTCGTTTCTTTGCGTTACTACTTGCTGCGTTACTACTTGCTTGATTATCGTCCCGGGCAAAGCACTTTTCGAGTGCCGTTGCTACTACTTATTCATACCACCTGTATTTCACTATCTCTTCGCCGAACTAGTGCACCTATTAGGTGTGTTGGGGACACAAGAGACTTCTTGCTTTGTGGTTGCGGGGTTGCATGAGAGGGATATCTTTGACCTCTTCCTCCCCGAGTTCGATAAACCTTGGGTGATCCACTTAAGGGAAACTTGCTGCTGTTCTACAAACCTCTGCTCTTGGAGGCCCAACACTGTCTACAAGAATAGAAGCACCCGTAGACATCAGCCCTCTCGGTGGAATGTCGTCTGATTAGCTTGCAAGCATGTGACTTGGTCACAAGAGATGACATGCCACGGTACGAGTAAAGAGTACTTGTCGGAGACGAGGTTGAACAAGGTATGGAGACACCGATGATCAAACCTCGGACAAGTAAAATATCGCGTGACAAAGAGAATCGGTATCGTATGTAAATGGTTCAATCGATCACTAAGTTATCGTTGAATGTGTGGGAGCGATTATGGATCTCCAGATCCCGCTATTGGTTATTGGTCGGAGAAGATTCTCAACCATGTCTGCATAGTTCACGAACCTTAGGGTGACACACTTAAGGTTTGATGTCGTTTTAAGTAGATATGGAATATGGAATGGAGTTCGAAGTTTTGTTCGGAGTCTCGGATGGGATCCAGGACATCACGAGGAGGTCCGGAGAATAAGATTCATATACAGGAAGTCGTTTTCTAAGTTTGAAAATGATCCGGTGTATTTATGGAAGGTTCTAGAAGGTTCTAGAAAAGTCCGGAAGAAATCACCATGGAATCCACCAAGCTTGGCCGGCCAGCCAAAGGGAGGAGTCCCTGGTGGACTCCACCTAAGGGGGCCGGCCACCCCACCAAAGGGAAAGGGGAGAGTCCCACCCTGAGTAGGATTCATCCATATGGAAGGTTTTGGAGTTGGACTCTTATTCGTTCTTTCGGCAACCCTTGGTGTGTTCCACCTATATAATGAGGGACAAGGGGAGGGGGCCGGCCACCACAACACCACCTTGGCCGCACCCCTCAGAGGCACCCAGGCTGGCGCCCCCCTCTCCCCAAACCCTAGCCGCCCCTCCTCATCATACACCTCTAGTAGTGCTTAGGCGAAGCCCTGCCGTAGTTCTCCACCACCACCGCCACCACGCCGTCGTGCTGTCGGGATTCCGAGGAGGATCTACTACTTCCGCTGCCCGCTGGAATAGAGAGAAGGACATCGTCATCAACACCGAACGTGTGACCGAATACGGAGGTGCTGCCCGACTGTGGCACCATCAAGATCTTCTACGCACTTTTGAAAGCGGCAAGTGATCATCTTCTGCAACAACGAGATCTAATCTCGTAGGCTTTGGAAATCTTTGAGGGTTAGTCTCATGATCTTCTCGTTGCTCCCATCTTCTAGATTGCATCTTGGCTTGGTTTTCGTTCTTGCGGTAGGAATTTTTTTGTTTTCTATGCTATGAATTCCATCAGTGGTATCAGAGCCAGGTCTATGCATAGATTGGTTGCACGAGTAGAACACAATGGTTTGTGGGCGTTGATGTTTTTGTTGTCTTTAGTTCGTGTACTTTGCATCTTGCGGGATGGTGGGATGAAGCGGCTCGGGCTAACTTTACATGACCGGGTTCATGAGATTTGCTCCACGCTCGACATGCAACTTGTATTGCATAAGTGAATTGCGGGTTGATGTCTACGGGAGCTTCTATTCTTGTAGACAGTGTTGGGCCTCCAAGAGTAGAGGTTTGTAGAACAGCAGCAAGTTTCCCTTAAGTGGATCACCCAAGGTTTATCGATCTCAGGGAGGAAGAGGTCAAAGATATCCCTCTCAAGCAACCCTGCAACCACAAAGCAAGAAGTCTCTTGTGTCCCCAACACACCTAGTAGGTGCACTAGTTCGGCGAAGAGATAGTGAAATACAGGTGGTATAAATAAGTATGAGCAGTAGCAACGGCACCAGAAAAGTGCTTTGCCCAGGACAGTAAACAAGCAGTATTAAGGAACAAGGCCTAGGGATTACACTTTCACTAGTGGACACTCTCAACATTGATCGCATAATAAATAACTCTTTCTCATATGTGCTACATACACTCTTTTGTTGGATGACAAACACCGGTCGTTGTGTAGGGCTACAAGAGCACCTCAATGCCGGAGTTAACAAGCTCCACAACATTCGATGTTCATATTTAAATAACCTTAGAGCATAATAGATCATTGCAAAATAAACCAAGAACTAACATAGCGCACACACTGTCCACATTACACTATGAAGGATGAATAGATCACATCAATACTATCATAATGATAATTAACTCCACAATCTACAAGAGATCATGATCATAGCCTACGGCAAGAACCACACGGTGCACACACTAGTCACCTTTACACCATGCAGGAGGAATAGACTACTTTAATAACATCACATGAGTAGCACACAACTAGTAGCGATACAAAGCTCATCATATGGATCTCAATCATGTAAAGCAGCTCATGAGATCATTGTATTGAAGTACATAGGAGAGAGATTAACCACATAGCTACCGGTACAGCCCCGAGCCTCGATGGAGAACTACTCCCTCCTCATGGGAGACAACAGCGTTGATGAAGATGGCGGTGGTGTCGATGGAGGAGCCTTCCGGGGCACTTCCCCGTCCCGGCGGCGTGCCGGAACGGAGACTCCTGTCCCCCGGATCTTGGCTTCGCGATGGCGGCGGCTCCGGAAGGTTTCTCGTACCGTGGCTTTTTCGTATCGAGGTTTTAGGTCCGGGACCTTTATATAGGCGAAGAGGCGGCGTCGGAAGGTCGAAGGGGCGACGACACCATAAGGCGGCGCGGCCGGGGACCGGGCCGCACCGGCCTATCATCCGGGGCCTGTGTGGCCCCCTCCGGCGACTCTCGGGTGTTCCGGATGCTTCCGGGCAAAATAGGAACCTCGGGCGTTGATTTCGTCCAATTCCGAGAATATTTCCTTACTAGGATTTCGAAACCAAAAACAGCGAGAAAACGAGGAACTGGCCCTTCGGCATCTCGTCAATAGGTTAGTTCCGGAAAACGCATAATAATGACATAAAGTATGCATAAAACATGTAGATATCATCAATAATGTGGCATGGAACATAAGAAATTATCGATACGTCGGAGACGTATCAGCATCCCCAAGCTTAGTTCTTGCTCGTCCCGAGCAGGGTAAACGATAACAAAGATAATTTCTGGAGTGACATGCCATCATAAACTTGATCATATTGTAAACATATGTAATGAATGCAGCGATCAAAACAATGGTAATGACATGAGTAAACAACTGAATCATAAAGCAATGACTTTTCATGAATAGCACTTTCAAGACAAACATCAATAAGTCTTGCATAAAAGTTAACTCATAAAGCAATAATTCAAAGTAAAAGGTAGTGAAGCAACACAAAGGAAGATTAAGTTTCAGCGGTTGCTTTCAATTTATAACATGTATATCTCATGGATAGTTGTCAACATAGAGTAATATAACAAATGCAATATGCAAGTATGTAGGAATCAATGCACAGTTCACACAAGTGTTTGCTTCTTGAGGTGGAGAGAGATAGGTGAACTGACTCAACATAAAAGTAAAAGAATGGTCCTTCAAAGAGGAAAGCATCGATTGCTATATTTGTGCTAGAGCTTTTATTTTGAAAACATGAAACGATTTTGTCAACGGTAGTAATAAAGCATATGAGTTATGTAAATTATATCTTACAAGTTGCAAGCCTCATGCATAGTATACTAATAGTGCCCGCACCTTGTCCTAATTAGCTTGGACTACCGGATCATCGCAATACACATGTTTTAACCAAGTGTCACAATGGGGTACCTCCATGCCACCTGTACAAAGGTCTAAGGAGAAAGCTCGCATTTTGGATTTCTCGCTTTTGATTATTCTCAACTTAGACATCCATACCGGGACAACATGTACAACAGATAATGGACTCCTCTTTAATGCATAAGCATGTGTCAACAATTATTATTCTCATATGAGATTGAGGATATATGTCCAAAACTGAAACTTCCACCATGGATCATGGCTTTAGTTAGCGGCCCAATGTTCTTCTCTAACAATATGCATGCTCCAACCATTAAGGTGGTAGATCTCTCTTACTTCGGACAAGACGGACATGCATAGCAACTCACATGATATTCAACAAAGAATAGTTGATGGCGTCCCCAGAAACATGGTTATCGCACAACAAGCAACTTAATAAGAGATAAAGTGCATAAGTACATATTCAATACCACAATAGTTTTTAAGCTATTTGTCCCATGAACTATATATTGTAAAGGCGAATGATGGAAATTTTAAAGGTAGCACTCAAGCAATTTACTTTGGAATGGCGGAGAAATACCATGTAGTAGGTAGGTATGGTGGACACAAATGGCATAGTGGTTGGCTCAAGGATTTTGGATGCATGAGAAGTATTCCCTCTCGATACAAGGTTTAGGCTAGCAAGGTTATTTGAAACAAACACAAGGATGAACCGGTGCAGCAAAACTCACATAAAAGACATATTGTAAACATTATAAGACTCTACACCGTCTTCCTTGTTGTTCAAAACTCAATACTAGAAATTATCTAGACTTTAGAGAGACCAAATATGCAAACCAAATTAGCAAGCTCTAAGTATTTCTTCATTAATGGGTGCAAAGTATATGATGCAAGAGCTTAAACATGAGCACAACAATTGCCAAGTATCAAATTATTCAAGACATTTTAGAATTACTACATGTAGCATTTTCCGTTTCCAACCATATAACAATTAATGAAGCAGTTTCAACCTTCGCCATGAACATTAAAAGCTAAGAACACATGTGTTCATATGAACCAGCGGAGCGTGTCTCTCTCCCACACAAGCATTTATTCAAACAAAAACGAAAACAAGAAACATACAGACGCTCCAAGTAAAGTACATAAGATGTGACCGAATAAAAATATAGTTTCAAGAGAAGGAACCTGATAATTTGTCGATGAAGAAGGGGATGCCTTGGGCATCCCCAAGCTTAGATGCTTGAGTCTTCTTGAAATATGCAGGGGTGAACCACCGGGGCATCCCCAAGCTTAGAGCTTTCACTCTTCTTGATCATAGTATATCATCCTCCTCTCTTGACCCTTGAAAACTTCCTCCACACCAAACTCGAAACAACTCATTAGAGGGTTAGTGCACAATAAAAATTAACATGTTCAGAGGTGACACAATCATTCTTAACACTTCTGGACATTGCATAAAGCTACTGGACATTAATGGAACAAACAAATTCATCCACCATAGCGAAAGAGGCAATGCGAAATAAAAGGCAGAATCTGTCAAAACAGAACAGTCCGTAAAGATGGATTTTATTGAGGCACCAGACTTGCTCAAATGAAAATGCCCAAATTGAATGAAAGTTGCGTACATATCTGAGGATCACGCACGTAAATTGGCTTAATTTTCTGAGCTACCTACAGGGAGGCAGGTCGAAATTCGTGACAGCAAAGAAATCTGAAACTGCGCAGCAATCCAAATCTAGTATTCACTTTACTATCAAAGACTTTACTTGGCACAACAAAGCACAAAACTAAGATAAGGAGAGGTTGCTACAGTAGTAAACAACTTCCAAGACACAAATATAAAACAAAGTACTGTAGCAAAATAACACATGGGTTATCTCCCAAGAAGTTCTTTCTTTATAGCCATTAAGATGGGCTCAGCAGTTTTAATGATGCTCACATGAAAAATAGAGTATGAGGCAAAAGAGAGCATCAAGAAGCAAATTCAAAACAAATTTAAGCCTAACATGCTTCCTATGCATAGGAGTCTTGTAAATAAACAAGTTCATGAAGAGCAAAGTGACAAGCATAGGAAGATAAAACAAGTGTAGCTTCAAAAATTTCAGCACATAGAGAGGCATTTTAGTAACATGAAAATTTCTACAACCATATTTTCCTCTCTCATAATAATATTCAGTAGCATAATGAGCAAACTCAACAATATAACTATCACATAAAGCATTCTTATCATGAGTCTCATGCATAAAATTATTACTCTCCACATAGGCATAATCAATTTTATTAGTTGAAGTGGGAGCAAATTCAACAAAGTAGCTATCATTATTATTCTCATCATCAAATATAGGAGGCATATTGTAATCATAATCAAATTTATCCTCCATAACATGCGGTACTAAAAGACTACTATCATTATAATCATCATAAATAGGAGGCAAAGTATCATCAAAGTAAATTTTCTCCTCAATGCTTGGGGGACTAAAAATATCATGCTCATCAAAACCAGCTTCCCCAAGCTTAGAATTTTCCATATCATTAGCAACAATGGTATTCAAAGTATTCATGCTAATATGTTCCATGGGTTTTTTAATTTTCGCATCAAACCATCCATGTCTTAAATCAGGAAATAGAATAAGAAGCTCATTGTCGTCCATTATGCCAAACTAGTGTAAACAAGAAACAAAAAGATGCAATTGCAGGATCTAAAGGAAATAGCTTCGAGTACTTACAACGGCGAAAATAGCTTAGTAGCCGAGATCCGGAGTGTGAGTACCTTTTACCTTTCCTCCCCGGCAACGGCGCCGGAAAATAGCTTGATGTCTACGGGAGCTTCTATTCTTGTAGACGAGTGTTGGGCCTCCAAGAGCGAGAGGTTTGTAGAACAGCAGCAAGTTTCCCTTAAGTGGATCACCCAAGGTTTATCGATCTCGGGGAGGAAGAGGTCAAAGATATTCCTCTCAAGCAACCCCGCAACCACAAAGCAAGAAGTCTCTTGTGTCCCCAACACACCTAGTAGGTGCACTAGTTCGGCGAAGAGATAGTGAAATACGAGTGGTATAAATAAGTATGAGCAGTAGCAACGGCACCAGAAAAGTGCTTTGCCCAGGACAGTAAACAAGCAGTATTTAGGAACAAGGCCTAGGGATTACACTTTCACTAGTGGACACTCTCAACATTGATCGCATAATAAATAACTCTTTCTCATATGTGCTACATACACTCTTTTGTTGGATGACAAACACCAGTCGTTGTGTAGGGCTACAAGAGCACCTCAATGCCGGAGTTAACAAGCTCCACAACATTCGATGTTCATATTTAAATAACCTTAGAGCATAATAGATCATTGCAAAATAAACCAAGAACTAACATAGCGCACACACCGTCCACATTACACTATGAAGGAGGAATAGATCACATCAATACTATCATAATGATAATTAACTCCACAATCTACAAGAGATCATGATCATAGCCTACGACAAGAACCACACGGTGCACACACTAGTCACCTTTACACCATGCAGAGAGGAATAGACTACTTTAATAACATCACATGAGTAGCACACAACTAGTAGCGATACAAAGCTCATCATATGGATCTCAATCATGTAAAGCAGCTCATGAGATCATTGTATTGAAGTACATAGGAGAGAGTTTAACCACATAGCTACCGGTACAGCCCCGAGCCTCGATGGAGAACTACTCCCTCCTCATGGGAGACAAGCAGCGTTGATGAAGATGGCGGTGGTGTCGATGGAGGAGCCTTCCGGGGCACTTCCCCGTCCCGGCGGCGTGCCGGAACGGAGACTCCTGTCCCCCGGATCTTGGCTTCGCGATGGCGGCGGCTCGGGAAGGTTTCTCGTACCGTGGCTTTTTCGTATCGAGGTTTTAGGTCCGGGACCTTTATATAGGCGAAGAGGCGGCGTCGGAAGGTCGAAGGGGCGACGACACCATAAGGCGGCGCGGCCGGGGCCTGGGCCGCGCCGGCCTATCATCCGGGGCCTGTGTGGCCCCCTATGGCGACTCTCGGGTGTTCCGGATGCTTCCGGGCAAAATAGGAACCCGGGCGTTGATTTCGTCCAATTCCGAGAATATTTCCTTACTAGGATTTCGAAACCAAAACAGCGAGAAAACAGAGAACCGGCACTTCGGCATCTCGTCAATAGGTTAGTTCCGGAAAACGCATAATAATGACATAAAGTATGCATAAAACATGTAGATATCATCAATAATGTGGCATGGAACATAAGAAATTATCGATACGTCGGAGACGTATCACGGGTGTCTGTCTCTCCTACCATAGTGAAGATTCAATCTACTCTTTCTATTGACAACACTAGTATCACCGTTGTGGTTCATGTTCGTAGGTAGATTGGATCTTACTCGAAAACCCTAAACCACATAAAATATGCAAACCAAATTAGAGGCGTCTAACTTGTTTTTGCAGGGTTTGGTGATGTGATATGGCCATGATGTGATGATGAATATGTATGAGATGATCATTATTGTATTGTGGCAATCGGCAGGAGCCTTATGGTTGTCTTTAAATTTCATGTTGAAGTATTATTTCAAAGTAGTTGTAATAGTTGCTACATGGGAGAACAACCATGAAGACGGCGCCATTGACCTTGACACTTCGCCGACGATGATGGAGATCATGCCCGTTGATGATGGAGATCATGTCCGTGCTTTGGAGATGAAGATCAAAGGTGCAAAGAAAAAAGGGCCATATCATATCACATATGAATTGCATGTGATGTTAATCTTTTTATGCATCTTGTATTGCTTAGTTCACGACGGTAGCATAATAAGATGATCCCTCTCACTAAAATATCAAGATAATAAAGTGTTCATTCTTAGTATGCAGCGTTGCTAAGACTTGTCGTTTCGAAGCATCACGTGATGATCGGGTGTGATAGATTCTACATGTGCATACAATGGGTGCATGCCAGTTTTGCACACGCGGATACTAAGGTTGCCTTGACGAGCCTAGCATGTACAAACATGGTCTCGGAACACGGGATACCGAAAGGTAGAGCATGAGTCATATGATTGATATGATGAACACTTTGAGCGTTCGCCTTTGAAGCTACATCTTTTCTCGTGATGATCGGATTTGGTGTAGTGGATTTGGTTCGTGTGATCACTAAGACAATGCGAGGGATATTGTTTTGAGTGGGAGTTAACCTAGTTAATTTAAGAATTAAAATTTGAACTCTATTTATCATAAACTTAGTCTAAACTCTTTGCAAATATGTTGTAGATCATGGCGTCCCCATCAATCAATTTTAACCAGTTCCTAGAGAAAGAAAAGCTTAAAAGCAATGGTAGCAACTTCACCGACTGGTTCCGTCATGTGAGGATTTTCCTCAATGGTGGAAATCTGCAATTTGTGCTCGAAGCACCGCTAGGTTCCCCACCTCCTCCTGCAGTATCCGAGGACGAAAAGAATGTTTACGAGACTCGGGTGATTCGATACTCTCAAGTTCAGTGTGCCATCCTGTGCAGCCTGGAGGCGGAGCTCCAAAAGCGTTTTGAGCACCATGACCCATATGAGATGGTCCATGAGCTAAAAGCTATCTTTGAAACTCATGCGGCCGTCGAAAGCTATGAGGCCTCGAAACACTTCTTTGGCTATATGATGGAAGAGGGAAGCTCCGTTAGTGAGCACATGCTCGCTATGTCCGGGCACGGGAAGAAGCTCAGTGACTTGGGGATAGTGATTCCTAACCAGCTGGGTATTCATCGTGTCCTCCAATCACTGCCACCAAGTTACAAGAACTTCGTGATGAACTACAACATGCAGAACATGAACAAAGAGTTACCTGAGCTCTTCTCCATGCTGAAATCTGCTGAGATTGAGATACAGAAAGAACACCAAGTGTTGATGGTCAACAAGACCACCAGTTTCAAGAAGCAAGGAAAACCTAAGAAGGGATGTGAAGCCTAAGGCTGGCCCGAAACTTGATACTGAGTGCTATTACTGCAAGGAGAAGGGGCACTAGAAGAGGAATTGCCCCAAGTACATGGCTGATTTGAAGAGCGGCCTTGTCAAGAAGAAGAAAGGTATATCTGATATACATGTTATAGATGTCTATCTTATTGGTTCTCGTAGTAGTACCTGGGTATTTGATACTGGTTCGGTTGCTCACATTTCTAACTCAAAACAGGAACTACGGAATAAACAAAGCCTAGCGAGGGACGAGGTGACGATGCGCGTTGGAAATGGATCCAAGGTCGATGTGATCGCTGTTGATGTCTACGCACGCTTCTATTCCTGTAGACAGTGTTGGGCCTCCAAGAGCAGAGGTTCGTAGAACAGCAGCAAGTTTCCCTTAAGTGAATCACCCAAGGTTTATCGAACTCAGGGAGGTAGAGGTCAAAGATATCCCTCTCAAGCAACCGTGCAATTAAGATACAAGAAGTCTCTTGTGTCCCCAACATTACCATGGAGGAGTGTCTATTGCAAAATTAAGTTGCTTACTGATAAATCAGGGCAAAACATGTGAAGAGAATTATTAATGAAAGTTAATTAATTGGGGTTGGGCACCCCGTTGCTAGCTCTTTTTGCAAAATTATTGGATAAGCGGATGTATATGCCACTAGTCCATTGGTGAAAGTCTGCCCAACAAGATTGAAAGATAAAACACCACATACTTCCTCATGAGCTATAAAACATTGACACAAATAAGGAGTAATAAAGTTTTGAATTGTTTAAAGGTAGCACATGAAGTATTTACTTGGAATGGCAGAAAAATACCACATAGTAGGTAGTTATGGTGGACACAAATGGCATAGGTTTTGGCTCAAGGTTTTGGATGCACGAGAAGCATTCCCTCTCGAGTACAAGGCTTTGGCTAGCAAGGTTGTTTGAAGCAAACACAAGTATAAACCGGTACAACAAAACTTACACAAGAACATATTGCAAGCATTATAAGACTCTACACTCGTCTTCCTTGTTGCTCAAACACTTTTACCGTAAAATATCTAGACCTTAGAGAGACCAATCATGCAATCCAAATTTCAACAAGCTCTACGGTAATTCTCCACTAATAGGTTTAAACTACATGATGCAAGAGCTTAAACATGATCTACTAGAGAGCTCAAAACAATTGCCAAGTATCAAATTATTCAAGACAATATACCAACTACCACATGAAGCATTTTCTGTTTCCAACCAAATAGCAATAAGTGCAGCGGCTTTCAGCTTTTGCCATGAACATTAAAAATAAAACGAAGAACACAAGTGTTCATATGAAAAAGCGGAGCGTGTCTCTCTCCCACACAAGGATTGCTAGGATCCGAATTTATTCAGAAAACTAAAATAACAAAACGAAAATAAAAGCACACGGACGCTCCAAGTAAAGTGCGTAAGATGTGACGGAATTAAAATATAGTTTCACTAGAGATGACCTGATAAATTTTCGATGAAGAAGGGGATGCCTTGGGCATCCCCAAGCTTAGACGCTTGAGTCTTCTTGAAATATGCAGGTATGAACCACGGGGGCATCCCCAAGCTTAGGATTTTAACTCTTCTTGATCATGTAATATCATCCTTCTCTCTTGATCCGTGAAAACTTCCTTCACACCAAACTCGAAGTAATCTTATTAGCGGGTTAGTGCATAATCAAAAATTCACATGTTCTGCATGGACACAATCATTACCAACACTTCTGGATGTTATCCATAGCTACTGAAATTTAATGGAGCAAAGAAATCCACACAAACACAGTAAAAGAGGCAATGCGAAATAAAAGGCAGAATCTGTCAACACAGAACAGTCCGTAAAGACGAATTTTTTCGAGGAACTTAACATGCTCAGATCCGAAAACTTAAAACTAATGAAAGTTGCGTACATATCTGAGGATTACTCATGAATTTTTTTAAGATTTTTATATTTTTCTACAGAGAGAAAAACTCAAAACCGTGACAACTAAAAATCTGTTTCTGCGCAGAAATCCAAATCTAGTATCAACTTTCTATCAAAGACTTTACTTGGCACAACAATGCAAGAAAATAAAGATACAAAGGTATTGCTACAGAAGTAACAAGCACCTTGACTCAAAACAAAAAGAAAAGCAAAAATAACAGAAAATAAAAACGAGGAGTTATCTCCCATAAGCGCTTTTCTTTAACGCCTTTTAGCTAGGCATAGTGATTTTTATGATGCTCACATAAAGATGAGAGTTGAAAAGAGAGCATCAAGAAGCATATATAAAACATGTTTAAATCTAACACTCTTCCTATGCATAGGAGCCTTGTAAGAAAACAAGTCAATGAAGAACAAAGTGAGTAGCATAGGAAGACAAAACAAGTGTAACTTCAAAAATTTCAACACAAGGAGAGGAGACTTAATATTATTGTGATATATGAAATCGTGTCTCCCTCTCTCATAAGGACCAGTAGGTATTAAAGTACCCATCAAATAAAAGCAAATCAAGAGAAAGCTCAAAACATTCATCATAAAGAGAAGAAATTTAGTAACATGAAGATTTCTATACCCATACTTTCCTCTCTCAAAATAATTTTCAGTGGCATCATGAATAAACTCAACAATATAGCTATCACATAAAGCATTCTTATCATGATCCACATGCATAAAAGTATCATTACTCTCCACATAAGAATAATCAAATTTATTAGTAATAGTGGGAGTAAAACTATCACAACCATCATTGTAATCATCATAAATTGCAGGCATGGTATAATCATAATAAACTCTATCCTCCATAGTAGGTGGCACCAAAATACCACTATCATTATAATCATCATAAATGGTAGGCAAAGTATCATCAAAGAAAATTTTCTCCTCGAAACTTGGGGGACTAAAATATCACAACCAGCTTCCCCAAGCTTAGACTTTTCCATAGCATTAAAAATAATAGTGTTCAAAGAATTCATGCTAAAAACATTGCTACAACTATTTTGCAAACAAAGTTCCATGGGTTTTTTAATTCTCTCTTCAAACACATCATGTCCTAATTCAATATAAATTTCATAAAGATCTCTAATTTTTTGTTGTTTTCCATTAAGCCTAATGATACGTCTCAAACGTATCTATAATTTCTTATGTTCCATGCTACTTTTATGATGATACTCACATGTTTTATATACACTTTATGTCATTATTATGCATTTTCCGGCAATAACCTATTGACGAGATGCCGAAGAGCCAGTTGTTGTTTTCTGCTATTTTTGGTTTCAGAAATCCTACAAAGGAAATATTCTCGGAATTGGACGAAATCAATGCTCAGGGTCTTATTTTTTCCACGAAGCTTCCAGAAGACCGAAAGGGAAACGAAGTGGGGCGACGGGGCGCCGACCCCATAGGGCCGTGCGGCCAAGGGGGGCCCGCGCCGCCCTATGGTGTGCCCCCCCCTGTCAGCCCTCCGACTCCGTCCTTCCGCCTACTTAAAGCTTTCATCGCGAAACCCCCAGTACCGAGAGCCACGATACGGAAAACCTTCCAGAGACGCCGCCGCCGCCAATCCCATCTCGGGGGATTCAGGAGATCGCCTCCGGCACCCTGCCGGAGAGGGGAATCATCTCCCGGAGGTCTCTTCATCACCATGATCGCCTCCGGATTGCTGTGTGAGTAGTTCACCCCTGGACTATGGGTCCATAGCAGTAGCTAGATGGTTGTCTTCTCCTCATTGTGCTATCATGTTAGATCTTGTGCTGCCTATTGTGATCAAGATCATCTATTTGTAATGCTACATGTTGTGTTTGTTGGGATCCGATGAATATTGAATACTATGTCAAGTTGATTATCAATCTATCATATATGTTGTTTATGTTCTTGCATGCTCTCCGTTGCTAGTAGAGGCTCTGGCCAAGTTGATACTTGTAACTCCAAGAGGGAGTATTTATGCTCGATAGTGGGTTCATGCCTCCATTGAATCCGGGACGGTGACGGAAAGTTCTAAGGTTGTGGATGTGCTTGTTGCCACTAGGGATAAAACATCGATGCTTTGTCTAAGAATATTTGTGTTGATTACATTACGCACCATACTTAATGCAATTGACTGTTGTTTGCAACTTAATACTGGAAGGGGTTCGGATGATAACCTGAAGGTGGACTTTTTAGGCATAGATGCATGTTGGATAGCGGTCTATGTACTTTGTCGTAATGCCCTGATTAAATCTCATAGTACTCATCATGATATATGTATGTGCATTGTTATGCCTTCTTTATTTGTCAATTGCCCAACTGTAATTTGTTCGCCCAACATGCTATTTATCTTATGGGAGAGACACCACTAGTGAACTGTGGACCCCGGTCCATTCTTTACATCTGAAATACAATCTACTGCAATACTTGTTCTTTACTGTTCTTCGCAAACAATCATCATCTTCCACACAATACGTTTAATCCTTTGTTTACAGCAAGCCGGTAAGATTGACAACCTTACTGTTACGTTGGGGCAAAGTACTTTGATTGTGTTGTGCAGGTTCCACGTTGGCGCCGGAATCCCTGGTGTTGCGCCGCACTACACTCTGCCACCAACAACCTTCACGTGTTCCTTGACTCCTCCTGATTCGATAACCTTGGTTTCTTACCGAGGGAAAACTTGCTGCTGTACGCATCACACCTTCCTCTTGGGGTTCCCAACGGACGTGTGTCTTGCACGCTATCACCTAACTAGTGAAATAAAAACAAAAAACAAAAAGATATAATTGCAGAATCTAAAGGAAATAGCTTCGAACACTCACACACCGGCAACAGTGCTAGGAAATAGCTTAGTAGTCGGAGGATGTGAATACCTTTACCTTACCTCCCCGGCAACGGCGCCAGAAAATAGCTTGATGTCTACGCACGCTTCTATTCCTGTAGACAGTGTTGGGCCTCCAAGAGCAGAGGTTCGTAGAACAGCAGCAAGTTTCCCTTAAGTGAATCACCCAAGGTTTATCGAACTCAGGGAGGTAGAGGTCAAAGATATCCCTCTCAAGCAACCCCGCAATTAAGATACAAGAAGTCTCTTGTGTCCCCAACACACCTAATACACTTGTCAGATGTATAGGTGCACTAGTTCGACGAAGAGATAGTGAAATACAAGTAATATGGATGATTATAAGTAGTAATTGCAATCTGAAATAAAAATGGCAGCAAGCGAACATGTAGCAGTAACTTGTTGGAAACGGTGTTTCAATGCTTAGAAACAAGGCCTAGGGATCATACTTTCACTAGTGGACACTCTCAACAATGATCACATAATTGAATAAATAAATGCTACTCTCAAACACTCTCTTGTTGGATAACAAACACCATTCATTGTGTAGGGCTGCAAAAGCACACCTCAAGCCGGAGTAAACAAGCTCCACAACGTCATAAAGGAATCACACACGATGCGCACACTGTCACCATCACACCGTGGAGAGTGACTCCAGAGTTCATATTAAAGTAACATCTAGAGTGCATAATAGACAAGAGTAACATCTACATATTCAACTAGATTACAAAGCTCATGATCACATAAAGATCACACCATGGGAGAGAGAGATGAACCACATAGCTACCGATAGAGCCCTCAGCCTCGGGGGAGAACTACTCCCTCCTCATCATGGGAGACAGCAACAGCGATGAAGATGGCGATGGAGTCGATGGAGATGGCTCCGGGGGCAATTCCCCGTCCCGGCGGCGTGCCGGAACAGAGATTATGTCCCCCGAAACTTGTCGTCGATGGCGGCGGCGCTGCGGAACCCTTGGTGGAATATGACTGGATTATTTAGGGTTTTCGCATCTGGGGCAATATATAGGCGAAGGGGCAGCGTCGGTGGAGTCCCGAGGGGCCCACCCCACCTGGCGGCGCGGCAGAAGGTGGGACCGTGCCACCCTATGAGGTGGCCAGCTCATGGCCCCCCTTCGTCTCTCCTTCGGACTCCGTGAAGCTTCTGGAAAATAGGGACGTGGCCTTTTGTTTCGCGCAATTCCGAGAATATTCGCAGAAGTAATTTTCTAGAACCAAAAACAGCAGAAAACAGGAACTGGCACTTCGGCATCTTGTTAATAGGTTAGTCCCGGAAAATGCATAAAAATGATATAAAGTGTATATAAAACATGTAGCAATCTATTATATACTAAAAGCAAAATAAGGGTGTTTTTCGAGGCACCCAGTTAATCCACATCATCCAAATTATTTGATCAGTCAGATTAATAATTTACGGCTAGGATTAAATAGATGTTATATAATTACGTAACACGGATGAACGTGACAGGGGTCACCCATCCTGGTAGGCGATCGTACACAAACATGATTAAAAGTTGTTCGGTAACAAAAAAAAAAAAACAGAACTGGCGGACACGCCCAGGAAGATAAAGTCGATCTGAACACCAAAACACCTCCGTGTCTTAATAGGACTCCTGGTGATGAGTGCGTTTAAAATAAACAGATCATGTATGCTAGCCTAAAGTTGACCGACCGTGAGGCTACATGAGTGTATGCGTTGATGTTTAAATCATAGCATAGCAACATGTCAACATATTTCAGACCGAATTTTTTTTCCTTCTTGGTAGCAAAAGAATACTGGTAAGTGCTGGCTAATATTATTTATAGAAATACTGGTCACAGTACGGTCCGAGATTTGTCAAATGAATTTTTAAATTTATCTAAAATCATTTAAATTTTGAGCTAATTATTTGAATACCGGTAACTTTTGTCCAGCCTTGCAGTTTTCGGATTTCGTAAATATCAGCCATCGAAACATTCCTAACCCTGATGCATCAACAATACACCATGAAATATGGGTGAAAACACGGAGCCATCTCGCCATGCTGGTGGTCCGTGCGTCTCAGACATCCTATGTACGCATATAAGACGACCACACCGGTCTCGGATTATAATGGGCATCGGTAAATACGGTTAATGGAAATAGCAGCTAAGATACACCCATCGATTTGTCAAATAAATCAGAAAATTTTGTCTAAAATTACTTAAAATTTAATTGAATTCCTATAATTTGTGTCCCGTATAATAGTTTCCCCAGGATCCGCTAAATACTACAGCCAAAAATATGTTGTCTGATTTACCGTTTAGTCTATCCAACTTAAAATAATTTACGGCTAGGGTTAAATAGAAGGTATATACTTTGGTAAGACGGGCAGAAGTGGAAGAAGGTCGCTCATGCTGGTCGTACATGAAGCTGACTAAATTAAAATTGACGAGTGAAAAATATAATATAATTCAAAATTGATAATATGTATGTACAAGAAAAGCCAAAATAGACTGGGGGACTGTTTAGCATAAATCTTGCTACCATCCTCAAAGTTTCAGACAGCTCTGGGCATAGTGAAACCCTTCAGCATTCCTAATTTTGAGTGACTAGATATCAGGGTCTGATTTCAGCTTAGTTATGCACCAAGTTAGTCCATAACAGGATTATTTTTGAACGGTGGTATCTAAAAGTCATGGCTACACGATTGTATTGTAGTAGTATACAAGTCCTAATTCACCGAACAGATATAGATCATTAGTCACATATCGTAGGCTAAAGTAATTATGTTTCATGGATTTGCATCTATGAAATAAGTGCATAATACATGTTAAAGAAGAGCCAGTGCCAAATATAGACGTGTTCTATATGGACAAGGAAAGAACCCGGATTGATCCACTTTACTTGAATTATTTAAACAGTTGAATCTGTAATTAATACATGAGATGTAAAAGATATATGCAACGTTAATTACCTAAACAACTCATGTAAACATCTCTAACACATTACAACATGCATTCTACTTGGGAAAACATTACAACATGCATTCATGCATAGAATATTTTTTTGAAACAAATATATACTATCTACACGCTAATATATGTCTAGATACATGAGAATGTAGATAAGTTCAAGTCACTCCATTCGAGGCTAATATATGTCTAGATACATGAAACAAATATATACTATCTACATTTTCAACAAAAGAAAAGAAATAAATACATGTAAAGTTACCTCACACTTTTAAACGCCGAAACCACGCAGCTGAAGGAGTTGGTTGTATTTACAGGTGCTTAAAAGCTGCCATAGATAATCATGTTGTGTCAATAAAAAAACATTTTAACATCTCACTTATTTAATGTGCCCTTGGCTAGCCATATTATTTTCTAAATCATAGAGTGGATGTAAATATTTTGTTGAAAGAAGGGTAACACCAACTGTGTACTTTAAAGATGACGCCCTCGCATTTGCGAGGGCCACTGTGCTAGTTGGTATAATATAAGCATGGAACATCAGAAATTATAGATACGTTGGAGACGTATCAGCTGTCGGCACGCTCCCTCTACATCTACCTTCGGGATTAGTTTTAAACCTCAATAATTGTTATTTGTTGCATGCGTTGAGCATGAACATTATATCTGGATCTTGTTTAATGCAAGACGGTTATTCATTTAAGTCAGAGAATAATGGTTGTTCTATTTTTATGAATAATATCTTTTATGGTCATGCGCCTGAGATGAATGGTTTATTCTTGTTAAATCTCGATAGTAGTGATACACATGTTCATAACATTGATGCTAAGCGAATTAAATTGAATGATAATTCTACTTATATGTGGCACTCGTCGTCTTGGTCATATTGGAGTGAAGCGCATGAAGAAACTCCATTCCGATGGACTTCTTGAGTCACTTGACTTTGAGTCACTTGATAGATGCGAAGCATGTCTAATGGGAAAAATGACTAGGACTCCATTCTCTGTTACAATGGAGCGAGCTACATACTTATTGGAAATCATACATACCGATGTGTGTGGACCAATGAGTGTAGCATCGAGTGGTGGTAATCGTTATGTTCTAACCTTCACAGATGATCTGAGTAGATATGGGTATATCTATTTCATGAAACATACGTCCGAAACTTTCGAGAAGTTTAAGGAATTCCAAAGTGAAGTAGAAAATCAACGTAACAAGAAGATTAAGTTTCTGCATTCTGATCGCGGAGGCGAATATCTGAGTTATGAGTTTGGCATGCATTTAAAGAAATGCGGAATACTTTCACAGTTGACACCGCCGGGAACACCACAACGCAATGGTGTGTCCGAACATCGTAATCGAACTCTCTTAGATATGGTTCGTTCTATGATGTCTCTTACTGATTTGCCGTTATCGTTTTGGGGTTATGCATTAGAGACAGCCGCATTCACTTTAAATAGGGCACCATCTAAATCCATTGAAACGACACCGTATGAATTGTGGTTTGGGAAGAAACCTAAGCTGTCGTTCCTTAAAGTTTGGGGTTGCGAAGCTTATGAAAAAAGTTACAGCATAAAAGCTAGAACCCAAAGTGGAGAAATACGTCTTCATAGGATACCCTAAAGAAACTATTGGGTATACTTTCTATCACAGATCCGAAGGCAAAATCTTTGTTGCCAAGAACGGATCCTTTCTTGAGAAGGAGTTTCTCACTAAAGAAGTGACTGGAAGGAAAGTAGAACTCAACGAGGTTACTGAACCTTCTCTCATAGATCACAGTAACGCAGTACCGGAAGATGTTCCTGTGCAGCCTGCACCGGTAAGAGAGGAAGCAAATGATAATGATCATGAAACTTCGAACGAGGAAACTACTGAACCTCGCAGATCGACGAGGGAACGTACCACTCCTGATTGGTATGATCCCTGTCTAAATGTCATGATTGTGGACAACAATGATGAAGACCCTGCGACGTATGAAGAAGCGATGATGATCCCAGATTCCAACAAATGGCATGAAGCCATGAAATCCGAAATGGGATCCATGTATGATAACAATATGGACTTTGGTAGACTTACCTGATAGCCGCAAGGCTGTCGAGAATAAATGGATCTTCAAGAGAAAAACAGATGCTAATGGTAATATTACTGTCTATAAAGCTCGACTTGTCGCAAAGGGTTTCCGACAAATTCAAGGAGTTGACTACGATGAGACTTTCTCACCTGTAGCGAAGCTAAAGTCTGTGAGGATTTTGTTAGCAATAGCTGCATTTTTCGATTATGGGATTTGGCAGATGGAAGTCAAAACGGCGTTCCTTAATGGTGACATTGAGAAAGAGTTGTATATGGTACAACCCAAAGGTTTTGTCGATCCTAAAAATGCTGACAGGGTATGCAAACTTCAGCGTTCCATTTATGGACTGAAGCAAGCATCCTGGAGTTGGAACCGACGCTTTGATAAGGTGATCAAAGACTTCGGGTTTATACAAGTGTCATGGAGAGGCTCGTATTTACAAGAAAGTGAGTGGGAGCTCTGTAGCGTTCCTGATATTATATGTAGATGACATATTATTGATTGGGAATGATATAGAACTATTGAGCAGTGTAAAAGGTTATTTGAATAAGTGTTTTTCAATGAAAGACCTTGGTGAAGCAGAGTACATTTTAGGCATCAAGATTTATAGAGATAGATCAAGACACCTAATAGGGCTTTCACAGAGTACATACCTGGACAAGATTCTAAAGAAGTTTAGAATGGTGAAAGCAAGAAAGGGTTCTTGCCTATGTTGCCAGGTAAGGTCTTGAGTAAAACTCAAGGTCCGGCTACGGCAGAAGAAAGAGAGATGATGAATCAGATCCCCTATGCCTCGGCAGTAGGCTCTATCATGTATGCCATGCTGTGTACTAGACCGGATATCGCACATATTGTTAGTTTGACCAGCAGATATCAAAGTGATCCAGGAATGGAACACTGGACAGCGGTCAAGAAAATCCTGAAGTACTTGAAAAGGACTAAGGATATTTTTCTTTGTTATGGCGGTGACCAAGAGCTCGTTGTAACCAGTTACACCGATGCAAGTCGGAACACTGATCCTGGTGACTCTAAGTCTCAGTCTGGGTACGTGTTTATATTGAATGATGTTGCAGTAAGCTGGAGTAGTTCCAAGCAGTGCACGGTGGCGAAGTCTTCAACTGAATCAGAATACATAGCGGCTTCGGAGGCTTCATCGGAAGCGGTATGGATGAAGAGGTTCTTTGTTGAGCTTGGTGTGGTCCCTAGTGTATTGGACCCACTAGTCATCTATTGTGACAACATGGGTGCCATCGCCAATGCACAAGAACCAAGGTCACACAAGAAGCTGAAGCATATCAAGCTGCGTTTTCATTCGATTCGCGAGTACATCGAACATGGTGAAGTAAAGATTTGCAAAGTACACACAGATCTGAATATGGCAGATCTGTTGACTAAAGCTCTCCCTAGGGCAAAGCATAACCAACACCAGAATGCCATGGGTGTTAGGTACCTTACAAAGTAATCTAGATTATTGACTCTAGTGCAAGTGGGAGATGATACATCTCAAACGTATCTATAATTTCTTATGTTCCATGCTACTTTTATGATGATACTCACATGTTTTATACACACTTTATGTCATTATTATGCATTTTCCGGCACTAACCTATGCATGTTTTCTGCTGTTTTTGGTTTCAGAAATCCTACAAAGGAAATATTCTCGGAATTGGACGAAATCAACGCCCAGGGTCTTATTTTTCCACGAAGCTTCCAGAAGACCGAAGAGAATACGAAGTGGGGCGACGAGGCTCCGCCACCATAGGGCCGCGCGGCCAAAGGGGGGCCCGCGCCGCCCTATGGTGTGGGCCCCTCGTCAGCCCTCCGACTCTGCCCTTCCGCCTACTTATATCCTTCGTCGCGAAAACCCCTGTACCGAGAGCCACGATACGGAAAACCTTCCAGAGACGCCGCCGCCGCCAATCCCATCTCGGGGGATTCAGGAGATCGCCTCCGGCACCCTGCCGGAGAGGGGAATCATCTCCCGGAGGACTCTTCATCACCATGATCACCTCCGAATTGATGTGTGAGTAGTTCACCCCTCGACTATGGGTCCATAGCAGTAGCTAGATGGTTGTCTTCTCCTCATTGTGCTATCATGTTAGATCTTGTGAGCTTCCTATCATGATCAAGATCATCTATTTGTAATGCTACATGTTGTGTTTGTTGGGATCCGATGAATATGGAATACTATGTCAAGTTGATTATCAATCTATCATATATGTGTTGTTTATGTTCTTGCATGCTCTCCGTTGCTAGTAGAGGCTCTGGCCAAGTTGATACTTGTAACTCCAAGAGGGAGTATTTATGCTCGATAGTGGGTTCATGCCTCCATTGAATCTGGGACAGTGGCAGAAAGTTCTAAGGTTGTGGATGTGTTGTTGCCACTAGGGATAAAACATCAATGCTTTGTCTAAGGATATTTGTGTTGATTACATTACGCATCATACTTAATGCAATTGTCTGTTGTTTGCAACTTAATACTCGGAAGGGGTGCGGATGCTAACCCGAAGGTGGACTTTTTAGGCATAGATGCATGCTCGGATAGCGGTCTATGTACTTTGTCGTAATGCCCTGATTAAATCTCATAGTAGTCATCGTGATATGTATGTGCATTGTTATGCCCTCTCTATTTGTCAATTGCCCAACTGTAATTTGTTCACCCAACATGCTATTTCTTATTGGAGAGACACCACTAGTGAACTGTGGACCCCGGTCCATTCTTTTACATCCGAAATACAATCTACTGCAAACTCTGTTCTTTACTGTTCTTCGCAAACAAACATCATTTTCCACACTATACGTTTAATCCTTTGTTTACAGCAAGCCGGTGAGATTGACAACCTCACTGTTACGTTGGGGCAAAGTACTTTGATTGTGTTGTGCAGGTTCCACGTTGGCGCCGGAATCCCTGGTGTTGCGCCGCACTACACTCCGTCACCAACAACCTTCACGTGTTCCTTGACTCCTACTGGTTCGATAACCTTGGTTTCTTACTGAGGGAAAACTTGCTGCTGTACGCATCACACCTTCCTCTTGGGGTTCCCAACGGACGTGTGATTCACGCGTTATCAAGCTCTTTTTCTGGCGCCGTTGCCGGGGAGATCAAGACACGTTGCAAAGGGAGTCTCCCACATCCAATCTCTTTACTTTGTTTTTGTCTTGCTTTACTTTACCTTATTTACTGCTTTGTTTGTTCTTTATATCAAAAATACAAAAAAATTAGTTACTAGCTTTACTTTATTTACTGTCTTGTTTGCGTTCTCTCTATTAAAAACACAAAAAAATTAGTTACTTGCATTTACTTTATTTACCTCTTGTTTATTTCATCATGTTTCCTCCTAAGTTCACTCTGAAAGACATACCGGTAGGACGAGGGTCTATCATTGGAAGAGATAATATAGAAGATTTTTTCACTCATGTTAGTGCGGTTGAAGATTTTGCAGATAGACACTTGGTAGAACTTGCTCCTACTTATGAAATTGCTGCTGCTTCTTTAGTACACATGTTGGAAGCTAGATTTGTTAATCTCAACCCCGTAATGCAACATATGTTTCTTACACTCTGTGATATGGAGGAAAGAGAAAAGAAAGATTTTGTCTTAGAAACCCTTCTTAAAGAATTTGGTGATGTAGCAAGAGAAGCTAGAAAAGTCTTTATTAAATATAAGATGCTTGGCTTTTATACCAATTTTGCTAGTACCCTTGAAAAATGGAAAAAGATAGATTAAAGTACACTAATAAAGTTAATTGTGAAGGGGAGATTAAGACATCAATACCTTGCAAGCTCTTAGGAATGTGCGAGGCACTAGAAAATAATTATGATTGGATTGTTCCTGAAAATTTGTTTGATGAGAATAGCAAGCCTAAGAGTAATGAAAAAAGGGCCTCTGAAACTTACATAGATAAGATACAATGCATAGTTGAGAAAACTCCAAACCCCTCTGTTAATGCTTGATAACCCACAAGTATAGGGGATCGCAACAGTCTTCGAGGGAAGTAAAACCCAAATTTATTGATTCGAGACAAGGGGAGGTAAAGAATACTTATAAGCCTTAACAACTGAGTTGTCAATTCAGCTGCACCTGGAAAAGCACTAGTAACAGGGGTGATGTGAAAGCAGCAGTAATATGAGAGCGATAGTAACAGTAACACAGTAGTAGTAACAGTAACAAAGAGGCAATGGCACCAGAAAATAGTTGATACTACTTCCAATGACATGTAGAACGAGTATATGATGATGAAAGATGGACCGGCGTTCCCAGCTATCTACACTAGTGGTAACTCTCCAATAACAAGTGTTGGGTGAACAAATTACAGTTGGGGAATTGATAGGATTGAAATAGCATTAAGACAGAACATCAAGATTATTAATCATGTAGGCATGTTTTCCATATATAGTCATACGTGCTCGCAATGAGAAACTAGTATAACATCTTTTGTCCAACCAGCCAATGGCAGCCGGGCCTCAAGGGAATCTACTGGCAATTAAGGTACTCCTTTTAATAGAGCACCGGAGCAAAGCATTAACACTTGGTGAAAACATGTGATCCTCATATCACAGCCTTCCCCTCCGGTTGTCCCAATTTCGTCACTTTGGGGCCTCGGGTTCCGGACAGCAATATGTGCAAACAACTTGTAGATACAATCTAAGCAATAAGTATAGAGCTTAAATCTAAGATCATGCCACTCGGGCCCTAGTGACAAGCATTAAACACAACAAGATTGCAGCAACAATAACTTCACAAACTTTATAGATAGACTAATCATAATGTAACAATCCATCGGATCCCAACAAACACAATACCGATTATATCAGATGAATCTCAATCATGTAAGGCAGCTCATGAGATCATTGTATTGAATTACACGGGGGGGAGAATACCAACTAGCTACAGCTAGAACCCGTAGTCCATGGGGGAACTACTCACGGAGCATGATGGTGGCGGTGGCGTCGATGGAGATGGCTTCCGGGGGCACTCCCCCGTCCCGGCGGCGTGCCGGAACAGAGATTCTGTCCCCCGAATTGGAGTTTCGCGATGGCGGCGGCGCCCCTGGAGTCTTTCTGGAGTTTTGTCAATTGGTATCGTGTTTTTAGGTCGCAAGGGCTTATATAGGCGAAGAGGCGGCGCAGGAGGGGCACCAGGGCGCCCTCCCCACCTGGTGGCGCGGACAGGCCTGGGCCTGCGCCCAGGTGTGGTGTGGTGGCCCCCTGGCCCGCCTCCGACTCTCCTTCGGTGTTCTGGAACCTTCCGGGAAAAATAAGATATTGGGTCTTCGTTTCGTCGAATTCCGAGAATATTGCCCGAACAGCCTTTCTGGAACCAAAAACAGCAGAAAACAGGAACTGGCACTGTGGCATCTTGTTAATAGGTTAGTTCCGGAAAATGCATAAAATCATTATAAAGTGTGAGCAAAAGATGTAGGTATTGTCATAAAACTAGCATGGAACATCAGAAATTATAGATACGTTGGAGACGTATCAAGCATCCCCAAGCTTAGTTCCTACTCGCCCTCGAGTAGGTAAATGATAAAAAGAATAATTTCTGAAGTGACATGCTACTTACATAATCTTGATCATACTATTGCAAAGCATATGAGATGAATGAAGTGACTCAAGGCAACGATCTATAGTTTGCTAACAAATAGATAACATATAGCAAAACTTTTCATGAATAGTACTTTCAAGACAGGCATCAAAAAGTCTTGCATAGGAGTTAACTCATAAAGCGATAAATTCAAAGTAAAAGCATTGAAGCAACAGAAAGGATGATTAAGTTTCAGCAATTGCTTTCAACTTTCAACATGCATATCTCATGGATAATTGTCAACACAAAGTAATATGATGAGTGCAAATAAGCAAGTATTTAAGAATCAATGCACAGTTGACACACGTGTTTGCTTCTAAGATGGAAGGAAGTAGGTAAACTGACTCAACATAAAGTAAAAGAAAGGCCCTTCGCAGAGGGAAGCAGGGATTAAATCATGTGCTAGAGCTTTTTAAGTTTTGAAATCATATAGAGAGCATAAAAGTAAAGTTTTGAGAGGTGTTTGTTGTTGTCAACGAATGGTAGTGGGCACTCTAACCCCCTCATCGAACAGACTTTCAAAGAGCGGCTCCCATGAAGGACGTTATCTCTACCAGCAAGGTACATCATCCCTCTTCTCTTTTGTTTACACATGTACTTTAGTTTTATTTATGGTTGACACTCCTCCCAACCTTTTGCTTACACAAGCCATGGCTAACCGAATCCTCGGGTGCCTTCCAACATTCACATACCATGAAGGAGTGTCTATTTGCAAAATTAAGTTGCTTACTGATGAATCAGGGCAAAACACGTGAAGAGAATTATTAATGAAAGTTAATTAATTGGGGCTGGGAACTCCGTTGCTAGCTCTTTTTGCAAAATTATTGGATAAGCGGATGAAGCCACTAGTCCATTGGTGAAAGCTGCCCAACAAGATTGAAAGATAAAACACCACATACTTCCTCATGAGCTATAAAACATTGACACAAATAAGAAGTAATAAAGTTTTGAATTGTTTAAAGGTAGCACATGAAGTATTTACTTGGAATGGCAGAAAATACCACTTAGTAGGTAGTTATGGTGGACACAAATGGCATAGGTTTTGGCTCAAGGTTTTGGATGCACGAGAAGCATTTCCTCTCAGTACAAGGCTTTGTCTAGCAAGGTTGTTTGAAGCAAACACAAGTATGAACCGGTACAGCAAAACTTACATAAGAACATATTGCAAGCATTATAAAACTCTACACTGTCTTCCTTGTTGCTCAAACACTTCTACCAGAAAATATCTAGACCTTAGAGAGACCAATCATGCAAACCAAATTTCAACAAGCTCTACGGTAGTTCTCCACTAATAGGTTTAAACTACATGGTGCAAGAGCTTAATCATGATCTACTTGAGAGCTCAAAACAATTGCCAAGTATCAAATTATTCAAGACAATATGGAGCATTTTCTGTTTCCAACCAAATAACAATAAGTGCAATAGCTTCCAACTTTTGTCATGAACCTTAAAAGTAAAACGAAGAACACCAGTGTTCATATGAAAAAGCGGAGCGTGTCTCTCTCCCACGCAAGGATTGCTAGGATCCGATCTTATTCAAACAAAAACAAAAATAAAAACACACAGACGCTCCAAGTAAAGCACATAAGATGTGACCGAATAAAAATATAGTTTCACTAGAGGTGATCAGATAAGTTGTTGATGAAGAAGGGGATGCCTTGGGCATCCCCAAGCTTAGATGCTTGAGTCTTCTTGAAATATGCAGGGATGAACCACGGGGCATCCCCAAGCTTAGACTTTTCACTCTTCTTGATCATATATCATCCTTCTCTCTTGACCCTTGAAAACTTCCTTCACACCAAACTTCTCATAAACTTCATTAGAGGGGTTAGTACTCAAAAAACTTTAATCCACTTTAGTCCTGTAGTGAAACATTGCAAGAACTCAATAAAACATTAGCTACAGCTCTCCACGTCTAGAAGGCCTTGCTTAAAGTCCACAAGAGACAATGCAAAAAAACAGAGACAGAATCTGTCAAAATAGAACAGCCAGTAAATACAAATTTTTAAGAGGTACTTCCGTTGCTCAAATCAGAAAACTCAAAACTAATGAAAGTTGCGTACATATCTGAGGAACACACATGAAAATTGGAAGAATTTTTAGAGTCTCCTACAGAGAGATTTACTCAAATTCGTGATAGCTAAAAATCTGTTTCTGCGCAGAAATCCAAATCTAGCATCAACCTTCTATTAGAGACTTTACTTGGCACAACATTGCAATAAAATAAAGATAAGGAGTGGTTGCTACAGTATTAACAACTTCCAAGACACAACAAAACAGTAGCAAAATAAAAACATGGGTTATCTCCCAAGAAGTGCTTTCTTTATAGCCATTAAGATGGGCTCAGCAATTTTAATGATGCACTCGCAAGAAATAAGAGTTGAAGCAAAGGAGAGCATCAAAAAGCAAGTTTAAAACACATTTAAGTCTAACCCGCTTCCTATGCATAGGAATCTTTTACACAAATAAATTCATGAAAAACAAAGTGACAAGCATTGGAAGATAAAACAAGAGTAACTTCAAAATTTTAAGCATATAGAGAGGTGTTTTAGTACCATGTAAATTTCTACAACCATATTTTCCTCTCTCATAATAATTTTCAGTAGCTTCATGAATAAACTCAACAATATAACTATCACATAAAGCATGTTTTTCATGATCCATAAACACATAATTTTTATCAAGCTCAAAAATAATGGGATTAAAACTTTCAAACTCACTTTTATCAATAATATAACAAGATGATTGATCAATCTCAAAAGATATGGGACTCCTAGATAAAGTCAAGATCTCTCCAATCCCATTTTCATTAGTAGTACAATTAATATTATCAAGTAACATAGGACCATCATCTAGAGATTTATCTTTAACATTTGCCAAGCAAAACTCTTTAGTACCATGCATTTCGACATCAGGCACAAACAAAGCATTATCATAAGATTTATCAAAATAGCATGGATTATCATAAATGACAGTAGCATAATTATTCTCACAAGTTTTACTCATAGGAAATATTTCAAGAGAATCCACAGGAACATAACATTCATCCTCCTTTGGTAAGCATGGAGGACAATCAAATAGTGTAAGAGATAAAGAGTTACTCTCATTAGAAGGTTGGCATGGGTAGCTAATCCATTATTCCTCCTTTAGTTCATCACTCTCCTCTTCTTTTTCATCCAATGAGCTTTCAGGTTCATCAGTTTCTTCTTCCACTGGTTCCTGCAAATTGTGAGTGCATTCTTGTGCATTAATGAGTCTCTCTTTATAATCAATGATATAAGGATTATCACTGTAGCTTTCTATGCAAAAATTAAGGATAGAAGAGACATAATCTTTAAGGTCCTTACAAACAACACAAGTTTCATAATTTTTAGACATGAATGATTCTATCTCAGAGGCTCCCATAAATAAGACAAATTGTTCTACCTCTTCGAACCCAAAATGAATATATCTATTCCAATTATAGTTCTTAATTAAAACTTCCTCACTAAAGCCACATTGAAATTTAAGATGTTTAGTATCCTGTTTAGAGCAACAGTTTATATCATGGCGTTTAAGCAAGATTTTAGCAATTGTATTTAATTTTTCTATCACAGCACTCATAACTTTTCCCGTTCTTGATTCTCTATAATTATTATATAATGTTATAAGCTCCAAATAGGTTGTAGGTTCTCCCATAATAGCAGTTTTTAATTTTTAGGTTTTTCAAATTTTTATGGATTTTCGGGTATATAGGGAAAATAAAACAAGACAAAAATAAACTAGACAAAAGTAAACTAAGCAAAATAAAACTAGACAGAAATAAACTAAGCACAAATAAACTAGACAAAAGTAAACTAAGCAAAACAAAATAAAATAAAACAAAAACAGAGAGAGAGAGGTAGAGTGTACTCCCCAGGTGAACTTATGAGTAGAGCTATGCCTCCCGGCAACAGCGCCAGAAAATAGTCTTGATAACCCACAAGTATAGGGGATCGCAACAGTCTTCGAGGGAAGTAAAACCCAAATTTATTGATTCGACACAAGGGGAGGTAAAGAATACTTATAAGCCTTAACAACTGAGTTGTCAATTCAGCTGCACCTGGAAAAGCACTAGTAACAGGGGTGATGTGAAAGCAGCAGTAATATGAGAGCGATAGTAACAGTAACACAGCAGCAGTAACAGTAACAAAGAGGCAATGGCACCAGAAAATAGTTGATACTACTTCCAATGACATGTAGAACGAGTATATGATGATGAAAGATGGACCGGGGTTCCCAGCTATCTACACTAGTGGTAACTCTCCAATAACAAGTGTTGGGTGAACAAATTACAGTTGGGCAATTGATAGGATTGAAATAGCATTAAGACAGAACATCAAGATTATTAATCATGTAGGCATGTTTTCCATATATAGTCATACGTGCACGCAATGAGAAACTTGTATAACATATTTTGTCCAACCAGCCGGTGGCAGCCGGGCCTCAAGGGAATCTACTGGCAATTAAGGTACTCCTTTTAATAGAGCACCGGAGCAAAGCATTAACACTTGGTGAAAACATGTGATCCTCATATCACAGCCTTCCCCTCCGGTTGTCCCAATTTCTGTCACTTTGGGGCCTCGGGTTCCGGACAGCAATATGTGCAAACAACTTGTAGATACAATCTAAGCAATAAGTATAGAGCTTAAATCTAAGATCATGCCACTCGGGCCCTAGTGACAAGCATTAAACACAACAAGATTGCAGCAACAATAACTTCACAAACTTTATAGATAGACTAATCATAATGTAACAATCCATCGGATCCCAACAAACACAATACCGATTACATCAGATGAATCTCAATCATGTAAGGCAGCTCATGAGATCATTGTATTGAAGTACATGGGGGAGAGAATACCAACTAGCTACAGCTAGAACCCGTAGTCCATGGGGGAACTACTCACGGAGCATGATGGTGGCGGTGGCGTCGATGGAGATGGCTTCCGGGGGCACTTCCCCGTCCCGGCGGCGTGCCGGAACAGAGATTCTGTCCCCCGAATTGGAGTTTCGCGATGGCGGCGGCGCCCTGGAGTCTTTCTGGAGTTTCGTCAATTGGTATCGCGTTTTTAGGTCGCAAGGGCTTATATAGGCGAAGAGGCGGCGCAGGAGGGGCACCAGGGCGCCCTCCCCACCTGGTGGCGCGGCCAGGCCTGGGCCTGCGCCCAGGTGTGGTGTGGTGGCCCCCTGGCCCGCCTCCGACTCTCCTTTGGTGTTCTGGAACCTTCCGGGAAAAATAAGATATTAGGTCTTCGTTTCGTCGAATTTCGAGAATATTGCCCGAACAGCCTTTCTGGAACCAAAAACAGCAGAAAACAGGAACTGGCACTGTGGCATCTTGTTAATAGGTTAGTTCCGGAAAATGCATAAAATCATTATAAAGTGTGAGAAAAACATGTAGGTATTGTCATAAAACTAGCATGGAACATCAGAAATTATAGATACGTTGGAGACGTATCAATGCTTCATCTCTTGATAATACTTGATTCACACTTTATGCGCCTAGCTGAAAGGCGTTAAAGAAAAGCGCTTATGGGAGACAACCCACTATTTTACTTCTGCACTTTTGTTTTATATTTGAGTCTTGGAAGTTGTTACTACTGTAGCAACCTCTCCTTATTTTTATTTTATTGCACTTTTGTGCCAAGTAAAGTCTTTGATAGTAAGGTTAATACTAGATTTGGATTACTGCGCAGAAACAGATTTCTTGCTGTCACGAATTGAGCAGCCCCGTCTGTAGGTAACTCAGAAAAATCTGCCAATTTACGTGCGTGATCCTCAGATATGTACGCAACTTTCATTCAATTTGAGCTTTTTCATCTGAGCAAGTTAAGTGCCCCAGAAAAATTCGTCTTTACGGACTGTTCTGTTTTGACAAATTCAGTCTTTTATTTCGCATTGCCTGTTTTGCTATGTTTGATGGATTTCTTTGTTCCATTAACTTTCAGTAGCCTTGTGCAATGTCCAGAAGTGTTAAGAATGATTATGTCACCTCTTAATATGTGAATTTTCGATTATGCACTAACCCTCTAATGAGTTTGTTTTGAGTTTGGTGTGGAGGAAGTTTTCAAGGGTCAAGAGAGGAGGATGATACAATATTATCAAGAAGAGTGAAAAGTCTAAGCTTGGGGATGCCCCCGTGGTTCATCCCTGCATATTTTAAGAAGACTCAAGCATCTAAGCTTGGGGATGCCCAAGGCATCCCTTCTTCATCGACAACTTATCAGGTCACCTCTAGTGACACTATATTTTTATTCCGTCACATCTTATGTGCTTTACTTGGAGCGTCTGTTTGTTTTTGTTTTTGTTTTTGTTCGAATAAAATCGGATCCTAGCATTCTTTGTGTGGGAGAGAGACACGCTCCGCTGTTTCATATGAACACTGGTGTTCTTAGCTTTACTTTTAATGTTCATAGCGAAGGTTGAAACTGCTTCGTTCATTGTTATTTGGTTGGAAACAGAAAATGCTTCATGTGGTAATTGGTATAATGTCTTGAATAATTTGATACTTGGCAATTGTTGTGCTCAAATAGATCATGTTTAAGCTCTTGCATCATGTACTTTGCACCTATTAATGAAGAACTACATAGAGCTTGTTAAAATTTGGTTTGCATGATTGGTCTCTCTAGAGTCTAGATATTTTCTCGGTTAAGGTGTTTGAACAACAAGGAAGACAGCGTAGAGTCTTATAATGCTTGCAATATGTTCTTATGTAAGTTTTGCTGTACCGGTTTATACTTGAGTTTGCTTCAAACAACCTTGCTAGCCTAAGCCTTGTATTGAGAGGAATTATTCTCGTGCATCCAAATCCTTGAGCCAAAAACTATGCCATTTGTGTCCACCATACCTACCTACTACATGGTATTTCTCTTCCATTCCAAAGTAAATTACTTGAGTGCTACCTTTAAAATTCTATTCTTTGTCTTTGCAATATATAGCTCATGGGAAAATAGCCTTAAAAACTATTGTGGTAAAGAATATGTAGCTTATGTATCTTATTTCTTATAAGTTGCTTGTTGAGCGGTAACCATGTTTCGGGGACGCCACTAACTATTACACCTTTGTTGAATATCATGTGAGTTGCTATGCATGTTCGTCTTGTCTCGAAGTAAGGGTGATTTATCATGATCAAATGGTTTGAGTATGCATATTGTTAGAGAAGAACATTGGGCCGCTAACTAAAGCCATGAATCATGGTGGAAGTTTCAGTTTGGACATTAATCCTCAATCTCTTATGAGAATATTATCTGTTGTTGAATGCATTAAAGAGGAGTCCATTATCTGTTGTCTATGTTGTCCCGGTATGGATATCCTAAGTTGAGATCTATCAAAAACGAGAAATCAAATGGGATCTATCTCCTTGGACCTTTGTACAGGCGGCATAGAGGTACCCCTTTGTGACACTTGGTTGAAACATATGTTATGCAATGATAATCCATGTAAATCCAAGCTAATTAGGACAAGGTGCGAGCACTATTGGTAATCTATGCATGAGGCTTGCAACTTATAAGATGTCTTATACATAACACATATGATTTATTACTACCGTTGACAAAATTGTTTCTATGTTTTCAAAATGAAAAGCTCTAGCACAAAAATAGTAATCCATGCTTCCTCTCGCGAAGGGCCTATCTTTTACTTTATGTTGAGTCAGTTTACCTACTTCTTTCTATCTTAGAAGCAAACAATTGTATCAACTGTGTGCATTGATTCCTACATACTTGCTTATTTGCATTCATCATATTACTTTGTGTTGACAATTATCCATGAGATATAGCCATGAGATAAACATGTTGAAGTTGAAAGCAACCGCTGAAACTTATATCTTCCTTTGTGTTGCTTCAAAGCTTTCTACTAAGAATTTATTGCTTTATGAGTTAACTCTTATGCAAGTCTTATTGATGCTTGTCTTGAAAGTACTATTCATGAAAAGTCTCTGCTATATGATTCAGTTGTTTATTCATTGTCTTTACCATTGCTTCGAATCACTGCATTCATCTCATATGCTTTACAATAGTATTGATCAAGATTATGATAGCATGTCACTTCAGAAATTATCCTTGTTATCGTTTACCTACTCGAGGGCGAGTAGGAACTAAGCTTGGGGATGCTTGATACGTCTCAAACGTATCTATAATTTCTTATGTTCCATGCTACTTTTATGATGATACTCACATGTTTTATACACACTTTATGTCATTATTATGCATTTTCCGGCACTAACCTATTGACGAGATGCCGAAGAGCCGCTTGCTGTTTTCTGCTGTTTTTGGTTTCAGAAATCCTACAAAGGAAATATTCTCGGAATTGGACGAAATCAACGCCCAGGGTCTTATTTTTCCACGAAGCTTCTAGAAGACCGAAGGGGATACGAAGTGGGGCGACGAGGCGCCGCCACCATAGGGCCGCGCGGCCAAAGGGGGCCCGCGCCGCCCTATGGTGTGGGCCCCTCGTCAGCCCTCCGACTCTGCCCTTCCGCCTACTTATAGCCTTCGTCGCGAAAACCCCAGTACCGAGAGCCACGGTACGGAAAACCTTCCAGAGACGCCGCCGCCGCCAATCCCATCTCGGGGTATTCAAGAGATCGCCTCCGGCACCCTGCCGGAGAGGGGAATCATCTCCCGGAGGACTCTTCATCACCATGATCGCCTCCGGATTGATGTGTGAGTAGTTCACCCCCGGACTATGGGTCCATAGCAGTAGCTAGATGGTTGTCTTCTCCTCATTGTGCTATCATGTTAGATCTTGTGAGCTGCCTATCATGATCAAGATCATCTATTTGTAATGCTACATGTTGTGTTTGTTGGGATCCGATGAATATGGAATACTATGTCAAGTTGATTACCAATCTATCATATATGTGTTGTTTATGTTCTTGCATGCTCTCCGTTGCTAGTAGAGGCTCTGGCCAAGTTGATACTTGTAACTCCAAGAGGGAGTATTTATGCTCGATAGTGGGTTCATGCCTCCATTGAATCTGGGACAGTGGACGTAAAGTTCTAAGGTTGTGGATGTGCTCGTTGCCACTAGGGATAAAACATCAATGCTTTGTCTAAGGATATTTGTGTTGATTACATTACGCACCATACTTAATGCAATTGTCCGTTGTTTGCAACTTAATACTGGAAGGGGTGCGGATGCTAACCCGAAGGTGTACTTTTTAGGCATAGATGCATGTCTGGATAGCGGTCTATGTACTTTGTCGTAATGCCCCGATTAAATCTCATAGTAGTCATCGTGATATGTATGTGCATTGTTATGCCCTCTCTATTTGTCAATTGCCCAACTGTAATTTGTTCACCCAACATGCTATTTCTTATTGGAGAGACACCACTAGTGAACTGTGGACCCCGGTCCATTCTTTTACATCTGAAATACAATCTACAGCAAACTCTGTTCTTTACTGTTCTTCGCAAACAAACATCATTTTCCACACTATATGTTTAATCCTTTGTTTACAGCAAGCCAGTGAGATTGACAACCTCACTGTTACGTTGGGGCAAAGTACTTTGATTGTGTTGTGCAGGTTCCACGTTGGCGCCGGAATCCCTGGTGTTGCGCCGCACTACACTCCGTCACCAACAACCTTCACGTGTTCCTTGACTCCTACTGTTTCGATAACCTTGGTTTCTTACTGAGGAAAAACTTGCTGCTGTACGCATCACACCTTCCTCTTGGGGTTCCCAACGGACGTGTGCTTCACGCGTTATCAGGAGACTGTTGGAGATATGCCCAAGAGGCAATAATAAAGTGGTTATTATATATCTTTGTGTTTATGATAAATGTTTGCATACCATGCTATAATTGTATTAACCGAAACATTGATGCATGTGTGTTATGTGAACAACAAGGAGTCCCTAGTAAGCCTCTTGTATAACTAGCTTGTTGCTTAATAGATGATCATAGTTTCATGATCATGAACATTGGATGTTATTAATAATAAGGTTATGTCATTAGATGAATGATGTAATGGACACACCCAAATAAGCGTAGCATAAGATCACATCATTAAGTTCAATTTGCTATAAGATTTCGATACATAGTTACCTAGTCCTTCGACCTTGAGATCATGTAAATCACTTATACCGGAAGGGTACTTTGATTACATCAAACGCCACTGCGTAAATGGGTGGTCATAAAGGTGGGATTAAGTATTCGGAAAGTATGAGTTGAGGTATATGGATCAAGAGTGGGATTTGTCCATCCCGATGTCGTCTGATTAGCTTGCAAGCATGTGACTTGGTCACAAGAGATGACATGCCACGGTACGAGTAAAGAGTACTTGTCGGAGACGAGGTTGAACAAGGTATGGAGATACCGATGATCAAACCTCGGACAAGTAAAATATCGCATGACAAAGGGAATCGGTATCGTATGTAAATGGTTCAATCGATCACTAAGTTATCGTTGAATGTGTGGGAGCGATTATGGATCTCCAGATCCCTCTATTGGTTATTGGTCGGAGAAGAGTCTCAACCATGTCTGCATAGTTCACGAACCGTAGGGTGACACTCTTAAGGTTTGATGTCGTTTTAAGTAGATATGGAATATGGAATGGAGTTTGAAGTTTTGTTCGGAGTCTCGGATGGGATCCAGGACATCAAGAGGAGGTCTGGAGAATAAGATTCATATATAGGAAGTCGTTTTCTAAGTTTGAAAATGATCCGGTGTATTTATGGAAGGTTCT
The DNA here is from genome assembly GCF_022539505.1 of Lolium rigidum. NCBI lineage: Eukaryota > Viridiplantae > Streptophyta > Magnoliopsida > Poales > Poaceae > Lolium > Lolium rigidum. Next base: position 80,505,150 of record NC_061509.1, on the reverse strand, counting down.
AGAAGGTTCTAGAAAAGTCCGGAAGAAATCACCATGGAAGGTGGAGTCCCGGAGGGACTCCACCAAGCTTGGCCGGCCAGCCAAAGGGAGGAGGAGTCCCAGGTGGACTCCACCTAAGGGGGCCGGCCACCCCACCAAAGGGAAAGGGGAGAGTCCCACCCTGAGTAGGATTCGTCCATATGGAAGGTTTTGGAGTTGGACTCTTATTCGTTCTTTGGGCAACCCTTGGTGTGTTCCACCTATATAATGAGGGACAAGGGGAGGGGGCCGGCCACCACAATACCACCTTGGCCGCACCCCTCAGAGGCACCCAGGCCGGCGCCCCCCTCTCCCCAACCCCTAGCCGCCCCTCCTCATCATACACCTCTAGTAGTGCTTAGGCGAAGCCCTGCCGGAGTTCTCCACCACCACCGCCACCACGCCGTCGTGCTGTCGGGATTCCGAGGAGGATCTACTACTTCCGCTGCCCGCTGGAACGGGGAGAAGGACGTCGTCATCAACACCGAACGTGTGACCGAGTACGGACGTGCTGCCCGACTGTGGCACCGTCAAGATCTTCTACGCGCTTTTGAAAGCGGCAAGTGATCATCTTCTGCAACAACGAGATCTAATCTCGTAGGCTTTGGAAATCTTCAAGGGTTAGTCTCACGATCTTCTCGTTGCTCCCATCTTCTAGATTGCATCTTGGCTTGGTTTTCGTTCTTGCGGTAGGAATTGTTTTTGTTTTCTATGCTACGAATCCCATCAACACCGACAATTCACCAAAAAAAAGTTAGATAGAATAGTAGCATTTTAATTCTGGGCTCTCCTTTCCCTGCAAATATATGTCAGAGTGAATATACTACAAAGGATCTGAAAATGCAAGCCTTGTCCTTATTACCAACTGTTTGAGTAGTAATATTTTTCTGAATCTCAACGTAAATTTTATTCTTGGTCTCCACCTGAAGCAATAGAAAGAAGAAATGATATATAATGAAGGTCATGGACCGTACAAAATCAAATACTTGTAGTACTATATTGAAATTGCAGGGCAAGAAAACAGAAAAAACATCAGCCACTTAAGCCCTGAACTTGCTCCTCTGGTTGCAGTAGCGGAGTTTCAGCCTGGCAAAGGCAGGCAGTTGCCCGAGCTATGGCAAAAATACCTCGTTTAGTTATATAAGGAGCAAAGTAGTTAAGCGGAAGTTTTAGTTGGCAAAGAACGATCGGCCAGGACGCTGTGTAGCTTGCCCAGGCTACATAGTTGGCCTAGCTCCACCGCTGACTGATTATGTGTAAAAGCTTTTGTGGGAGGTGATGCTTGGAAGATCTGGGCTCTATTTCAGAGAGTTTGCCATAGACCATTGAAGCAAACTCCTTGTCACCATAGATTTCTTCATAGATCCTCTCTTGATTCTTGTGGTAGAAGTATGGGTTGGGGCACAAGCGGACATTCTTCTCAACCACATAAGGATTGACACCTCGAATTGCCAAGAATTGGTTCTTGGACAATTGATCCATGAGCTTGACGGGTCCCGTGGTGGTCTTCTTCTTGGCTGCGGCTGTGTTGACTGCCAAAACCCACCGGCGGGCAGCGGCCTTGTCAACACCGTAGAGCCGGGAAGAGCCTAGAGCTGCGGCTGGCTGAGACCCCTCCGAGCGACGGCCCGCAATGCTCTTCTGGTCACACGCGGCGTTGCGAAGTGCAAGGGCGTGCCACCTGACCTATACCTGGTCAGGAAGGTGATGAGGATGCCTCGCTTAGTTTCCTGCAGGGCATACATGTAAACGTTAAATACGAGCCTCGATCGGCTCTCAGGTTATCCTGTGAATCGGCTCAAAGAGCCGATCCACCCATGATCCGTACGGGGTGCACGAATACTTGGTGGTCCTGCTTGATCAAGATGAAGCTAATGAGATCTACGACGATTTAGGGTTTTCACCGCATAATCGGATCATCCTACTCCAGGTTGGGCCTTGCGGCCACGCACGGTGCTCGTAAGCCGATCCTAAACAAGGCCAAAAAACCAACATGAAGTTGATCCTAGGAACATCCCGTTTAGGACTTGCGAACGCCACCCTACGTGCCACCGGATCCTCCCCCTTTGTAAGGCCTAACTATTGCGGATATTAAACTAATCCTTGTAGAACAAGGAGCAATCGTAACGGATCAGATCTACTAAATAATGATCAAGCGGGGTGCCGCCCCACACCTGAGATAGGCGTGAGGGCGGCTAGATATGCAAGGGTTGCACTACGTAAGCATGCTTAAACGAAGAACAATGCTAACCCTAACACATCTAATGATAACTACGTTGCTCGCCATCAAAAGCGCTTCAGTACGAGCAACGCATGGAACAACGTGGGGCTTGTGCTGCCTAGATCGCAAGATGCGATCTAGGCAGCATGTCGCTTACCTGATAGAAACCCTCGAGACGAAGGAGTTGGCGATGCGCCGAGATTGGTTTGTTTTGGGGTTGAACGTGAGTTGTTGTTTATTCCATAAACCCTAGGTACATATTTATAGTCCAGCGGACTCTCTAATGCGGGCGTGCACCAAACCGTGCACGAATAAGATTCTATCTCTAAACTAAGATACGATCTAATATGTTACAGATACACGGGCAATTAAGCCCAACTTGGTAAAAAGGCCGATCCACATACTTCTTCTATATATATTTCTTCACACCCATCTTCGATCGCGGCCCACCTCTGACTTGGTCAAATTCTGGTGATAACACATGCCCCCCTGGTTTTGGAAATGATATTTCCAAAATCATTACGTTTTCCTTTCGTCGGGTCATGTCATGGCAGAGCAGAACCATTGCAGCATTTTTCGTCGGGTCATGTCATGGCAGAGCAGAACCATTGCTCCGCACAATTTGACCGTTGTCTTTGAGTACTGCCTCCTCGAAAACTGCTGTGGCATTGAATTTTTTCACCGTGGCCCCCTTTTATTTAACCACTCTGAGCAGTTCGCCATTTCACCATCCTGCTCTGTTCGGCCATCGGCACCAAAAACCCCCAAACTCTCACAGCCATGTCTTCCTCTTCTTCTTCTTCCTCGTCGGTCTTCCACGACTCCTCCTCCGAGCTTTCCTACGGGTCCTCCTCCTCCCGCGAGACGCCACCGGACATCCGCGCCCCAGAAGCATGGGACCTGGAAGACCATGCCTCCTCTGTCTGGTCCGAAGACGACCAGTCCCTGACCAGCGGGGACGAAAGTCTTCAGTTCCTCGCCGTCGGGGAACTGGAGTCGGAGAGCGAGGACGACCAGTTCCCCTGGGACGGCTGCCCCACCTCTGAAGAAGAGGAAGAGGAAGACGATGACGACGACGACGACTCCCTCGAGGGTTACCCGCCAGCGAAGCGCCTCCGCATGTGGTGGGACGACGACAGGCGGTGACGATGAAGACGAAGACGAAGCTCCCGTAGAGGGTTACGGGAGCAGACGACGAAGAACCCATCGGCAGTAGTGCCGATGAGAGTTCTGAGGACGACGACGAAGGAAGCGACGGCCCGTAGATTAAGATCTACTAGTATAGGCCTAGCAATAGTAGATTGGTCAATAGACCCTTCTTTTGTTCTCCCTTCCCGAGTAATCAGCTCTTTCTTTGTAAGAAATCCCCTTATCAATGAAGAAAATCCCTCAACTAATTTCGCTCCCTTGTCGATTGCCGAATGGAGTTGTCGTACAGGGAGCCGATGGCGAAATATCGGCTCATCTTGCTGTCTGAGGCCAAGCTGTTGTATAAACTTATTTCGCTAAAGTCGATATCAGCGTATCGGCTCTGTTCTCTGAAGTCGATGCCCGTGCATCGGCTGAACTTGCATACTGTTAATCTCCATACGTTTTCTCAAGTCGATGCCTGTGCATCGGCTCTGATGTATATATTTTTTTTTTTTTTTACGGCCGATTCTGAAATCGGCCCCACATCTTACTCGTCCATCATCCCACATGCTTGGGAAATATTTCTTGAGGTGTTGACCATTAACAGCCACGGGGAACTTTTCGCCGCTCAATTCCTCCGAGCATGTACGCATTACCCTTCAAGGCCTGGACCACTTTGTACGGGCCGTGCCAATTAGGAGACCATTTGCCATATGCCTTATCCCTGGTTCCCAATGGCAACACAGCCTTCCCACACAAGATCACCAACTTGGAACTCCTTTGGCCTAACCTTTTTGTTGTAAGCACGAGCCACCCTGGCTTTGTTCTCCTTAATCTTCTCCAACGACCAAAGCCTGAGTTCTGTTGCGTCCTCAATAGTGTCGCTCATCAAAGCTGCATACTCTTTAGCTGTCAGATCATTCTGAAACGTGACGCGTCTTGATCCAGCCGTAATTTCCCAAGGCAATACGGCCTCCTGTCCATAGACAAGCTGGTACGGCGAGGTCTTTATAGCTCCATGGCACGACATGCGGTAGGCCCATAACGCTTTGATAGCTTCTCGTGCCAATCCCGAGGGTTTTCGTCAATTTTCCTCTTGATCAGCTTGATCAGGCTTTGATTGGACGCCTCGGCCTGTCCGTTAGCTTGAGCATAGTATGGGGATGATCGGATCAGTTTAATCCCTACGTCATCACAGAACTTCCTGAATTCTTTAGAAGTGAAGACCGAACCTCCATCGGTCGTGATAGTCTGGGGAATTCCAAACCTATGAATGACGTGTTCTTTCACAAACTTGATCACGTCCTCTGATGTTACTTTTTTCATAGGGACGGCCTCCACCCACTTGGTGAAGTAATCTGTGATAACCAAAATCCATTCATGTTTTTTACCTGATGCCGGATGGATTTTGCCGATCATATCCATGCCCCACCCCCGAAACGGCCAAGGCTTGATGATGGGGTTCATCGCTGATGCTGGCACCATCTGAATTTTTCCAAACATCTGACATGCTTGGCACCCCCTGTAATAATTGAAGCAATCTTCAAGCATAGTGGGCCAATAAAACCCTGATCGCCTGATCAACCACTTCATCTTATGAGCCGACTGATGTGTTCCACAGGCGCCTTCATGCACCTCATGTAAGAGCCGATTGGACTCAGTCGGTCCTAGGCACTTGAGTAGCAACCCTTCTAATGTCCTGTAGAACATATCGTCTCCTATAAGGACATACTTCATGGCTCTGTATCTCACCCGTTTAGGTGCCCCCCGAGCCGAATCTTTCAAATAATCGAAGATCTCGGCTCTCCAATCATTCTCGTTCCGGGAATTGTATCCGAACTTCCGCTCCGTCGGCTATATCTATGTAGCCTGACGCCATTTGTGCGAGATTGTTGGCATCGGTATTCCGGGACCTTGGGATCCAATTGAAGTTGATGTACCGGAACTGTGTCATCAACTCACGGCAATCCACCCAATATGGGAACAGCGATTCACTTTCGCAATTATATTCCTCCGTGAGCTGGTTAATCACCAACTTTGAGTCTCCGAAGAGCTCTACAGCTTCAGCTCCAGCTTCCAATAACAATTCCATTCCTTTACGTATTGCCTCATATTCTGCTACGTTGTTGGTGCAAGGGGTAGATAATCTGATGGAGAAGGAGTATTCTGCCCCCCGAGGCGATACGAGCAGAATGCCGATGCCGCAACCATCGTCACAAACCGATCCATCGAAGAACATAGCCCATGCACGAATGGATAGTGCTGCTATATTGGTGCTGATCCGTTCAGCGATGAGATCGGCTAACGCTTGGCCTTAACTGCCTTCGCAGGCTGGTACCGGAGATCAAATTCGACGAGCGCAAGCATCCATTTACCGAGTCGGCCTTTCAAAACAGGGGCCGACAACATGTGTTTGACGACGTCTGATTTACAGATGACGATGATCTCCGCCGTCAGAAGGATGTGATGAAGCTTGGTGCAGGTGAAGAATAAGCAGAGGCAAAGTTTCTCGACCTCAGGGTATCTTGTCTCCGCGTCCAGCATCCTTCGGCTGAGGTAGAAAACGACTCTTTCAACGCCATCGTAAAGTTGTACCACCACCGAAGCGATGGACGTATCAGCCATCGACGGGTAGATGTAGAATGGCCTGTCTTCTTTGGGGCGGAACTAGCACAGGCGGCGTTGTCAGATATCGCTTAATTTCATCAAACGCCTGTTGCTGTTCTGCCCCCCAGTGAAACTCGTCGTCAGACTTGGTCTTCACCAGCGCCATGAATGGCTCGATTCGTCCTGACAGATTAGAGATGAACCGCCGGACGAAATTGATCTTGCCGATGAGGCGTTGAAGCTCTTTTTTGTGGTCGGCGGCTGCATGGTGCGCACCGCCTCCCGACTTTTCGAGGCCGATCTCAATTCCCCGTTCATGAACCGGAAAACCTAGGAATTGACCAGCCGTCACGCCAAAGGCACACTTCTTCGGATTCATTCTCAGCCCGAATTTCCGAGTCCGTTCTAGGACGCGCCGTAGATCGTCCAAGTGCCCCTCCATGGATACCGATTTGACCACCACGTCGTCGATATAGATCTCTACCAACTTGCCGATCAGATCATGAAATATATAATTCATGGCTCGCTGGTAAGTTGCACCAGCATTCTTCAACCCAAAGGTCATGACCACGTACTCGAACAGGCCTACTGCCCCTGGTACTCTGAATGCGGTCTTGTGTATGTCTTCCGGAGCCATGAAAATCTGATTATAACCGGCGTTGCCATCCATGAAGCTCAACACCTTGTGGCCAGCAGCGGCGTTTATCAATGTTTCCGCCACGGGCATCGGATATTCGTCCTTTGGGGTAGCTCGTTAAGATCTCGGAAATCGATGGCCACGCGCCATCGGCCGTCTTTCTTCTCCACCGGAACTATACCGGAGATCCACTCAGCATACACTGCATGGCTCCGATGAATCCGGCGGCCAACATTTTCTCAATCTCCTTCTTGACTTCTTCCGAATCTCGGCCCTCATCCGACGTGCTCGTTGTTGGAACGGCCGAAATCCTTTCTTCAGGGGGAGGCGATGCTCAATGATGCTCCTGTCCAAACCAGGCATCTCTGTGTAATCCCATGCAAAGCAATCCGGGTATTCCTTCAACGGGGCTATCATCCGTCCCCGAGCTGCGGATCTAACTTCTTGCCGATAAAAGTAGGTCGAGGCTTATCCCCGGGACCGATGTCAACTTCCTCTAGCTCGTCGGCTGATGTGAACCCGTACCCCAGCTTCCCCGTCACTCGTGAGGTCGACTCCGCATACCGGGAGAGCGGGCGATACGGATACGGCGGGCCGATTACTAGCGTCGGCTTCTACCTTGATCATCACCGAGGATGTTTTGGCGGTGTCGGGGCCGATCACATGGAGCAGCCTCTTCCTTGTCTTTGCCACGAGAGCAGTTGCCCTCGCCTTTATCTTCATCAAGGGGGTGCCCCAGTTCTATCATGTTGATGTTGAACGGATGTCCTGGTTGGCACCTCCCAGGGTGAGTACCGTTAATCCTGTCAACGGCACGCGCCGGTGAATTATGCGCTCCTGGTGTCGCCGATGTGCGCGACAACGGCAGGCGGGGCTGGAGTGGCACTTTTCCTTGGTAGGTTCTGAGAGCTGACTCTAACAAAGAGTGCTGACTCTTCATGACCTCCCTGATCATCCGAACGGCGACATGCTCCAAAGTATTCACCGGGCTCTCGGAATGGAGGCGCAACGAGTGAGCCACCATGCCACCAATCTCGTGGCGTACGGCCCTGGTACGTTCTTCCGACGGGACAGATAGGTCCACTTCATCGAGTGCGCCTTCCGGTGAGAACTCCTTCCGCGTGACGCCATGCGGACGGGTTCTGCGATATGAGCCGATGAGGTCGGCTTCGAGGGCAGCCTTGATCTCGTTGTACTGCTTCTTGAGGTCGTCAGGCAGATCCTCGTAGGTGACTGGCGTGCCGTCCGCCATCTCAGATGTAGATGGCGATGTGGTTGATGTAGACGATTGTCCCACCGGGCGTGCCAGAATGTGTTGACTGCCAAAACCCACCGGCGGGCAGCGGCCTTGTCAACACCGTAGAGCCGGGAAGAGCCTAGAGCTGCGGCTGGCTGAGACCCCTCCGAGCGACGGCCCGCAATGCTCTTCTGGTCACACGCGGCGTTGCGAGGTGCAAGGGCGTGCCACCTGACCTATACCTGGTCAGGAAGGTGATGAGGATGCCTCGCTTAGTTTCTCGCGGGGCATACATGTAAACGTTAAATACGAGCCTCGATCGGCTCTCGGGTTAGCCTGTGAATCGGCTCAAAGAGCCGGTCCACCCATGGTCCGTACGGGGTGCACGAATACTTGGTGGTCCTGGCTTGATCAAGATGAAGCTAATGAGATCTACGACGATTTAGGGTTTTCACCGCATAATCGGATCATCCTACTCCGAGGTTGGGCCTTGCGGCCACGCACGGTGCTCGTAAGCCGATCCTAAACAAGGCCAAAAAACCAACATGAAGTTGATCCTAGGAACATCCCGTTTAGGACTTGCGAACGCCACCCTACGTGCCACTTGGATCCTCCCCCTTTGTAAGGCCTAACTATTGCAGATATTAAACTAATCCTTGTAGAACAAGGAGCAATCGTAACGGATCAGATCTACTAAATAATGATCAAGCGGGGTGCCGCCCCCACACCTGAGATAGGCGTGAGGGCGGCTAGATATGCAAGGGTTGCACTACGTAAGCATGCTTAAACGAAGAACAATGCTAACCCTAACACATCTAATGATAACTACGTTGCTCGCCATCAAAAGCGCTTCGGTACGAGCAACGCATGGAACAACGTGGGGCTTGTCTTGCCTAGATCGCAAGATGCGATCTAGGCAGCATGTCGCTTACGATAGAAACCCTCGAGACGAAGGAGTTGGCGATGCGCCGAGATTGGTTTGTTTTGGGGTTGAACGTGAGTTGTTGTTTATTCCATAAACCCTAGGTACATATTTATAGTCCAGCGGACTCTCTAATGCGAGCGTGCACCAAACCGTGCACGAATAAGATTCTATCTCTAAACTAAGATACGATCTAATATGTTACAGATACACGGGCAATTAAGCCCAACTTGGTAAAAAGGCCGATCCACATACTTCTTCTATATATATTTCTTCACACCCATCTTCGATCGCGGCCCACCTCTGACTTGGTCAAATTATGGTGATAACAGGCTGCTGCTGCTTGTTGACGCTTGGTGGTGCGAGGAGAGAGGACATCTTCTTCTTCAATCTCGCTTTGACGACAAGAGACGGGGAGGTTCCTCTTCTTGGGATCACGTGGCTTCGAACCTGTGAACGGAAGAGGTTGTAGAGGGAGTGGAAGATAAGTGCACAAGCCCTGGAGGTGAAAAGCATAAGACACTAACAAGCAACAACTGTGAAATTTGCTTCAAGCGGTAGTACCGCTGCCAGATCCGATAGTACCGGTCAAAACCGGTAGTACCAGTCAAAAATGACCGGTAGTACCGCTCGAGCCCAGCACGCCCAGATCTTGCAGAGGTCCATGGCATTGGGGTTCAAAACTTCACACGATGTGGCAAGCTAGTATCTACATACATGGAATAGCTTCTAGGGTGAATCTCCACCAAAATCTCCAAGAACCCTAGCCTATTCATCTAGGGAATCCAACAAACCCTAGAGAGGGAGGATAGAGCTCATACCGAAGGCCATGGTGGAGAAGAAGGTGGGAAAGCTTCTCCATGGAGGAGATGGGGCCGAGGATGGTTGGAGGAGGAGACCGGGCCGTTCTCCTCGGGGATCTTGGACATCATTGTTAGATAGACAAACATCAAATTTTATCACCATGCCACCAATAGACATATTGTTACCCATCTAGCCTTCCATTCAATTTTTTTCTTTCACAAATGTCATCTCAGCCACAGTTGTTCTTCAGCACACACTAGAGTCCCCATATATCTCATAGGCCATTTGCCAATTTGGCAGTTAAACAGTTCAACATACATCTGTAATTTATTGTCATCAGGTTGAATCAAGAGCACTTCACTTTTCTCAAAGTTGAATATTCAGGCCAAACATGGATTCAAACATATACAACAGTAATTTCAAGTTCATAACACTATCCAGATCATCTTGTATCAAGAGGGTTGTATCATCTGCATACTATAGAATGGAGATCCCCCACATCAATCAAAATGCCAGGCCTCTGATTAAACCACCCTGCTGTGCATTCTGGATCATTTCAGACAAAAAAATAATTTCCATGTTGAACAACAAAGGAGCAAAAGGGTCACCATGTCTCACCCCTTTGAAGCTGCGAAAATATGGGCCCACACTATCATTAATTTTAACACTCAAAGTGCCATCAAATACAACATTTTTTTATCCATGCTAGTCAGTTGTGGCTAAAACCTTTCTACCTATGGCAATCAAACAAAAAGTTCGAGTTAACTTCGTCATATGCTTATTCAAAGTGAATTTTCAAGATCACACCTTATTGTTTCTTGTATTTGGTTTCTTTGATGATTTTGTGCAGCAACATCACTTCATCAGCTATGAATCTCCCCTTAATGAATTCATTCTAGCAACCATTAATGAGCTTGTTGCATTACTCAGAGGCTCAGAGCCTTTGTAACAATTTTGAACAACACTTGAAGCAAGCATACATGTCTGAACTTTTGAATTTCTGAAGCATCTTCACTTCTTGTAAGCAAACTTAATTAAAAGCACCGTAACATCTCCATGTGCACTTATGCATCAATAACCAATGCTTCATGTCTCAAAATTTTCCTCACGGGTGCTTAGTTTTATCGAAATAAAGGTGCAACCTGTAGGAAATTGGTATGAAAAAATTAAAAATTATTTTGATAATTCCAAAATTAGCACAAACCAAGGAAAAAACAGAAGAAACGTAAGTGGGTAAATAGCTTGCAGTTCTATTTGATCTGGTTTCATCTATTTTATTGGCAGATATCAACTCAATGGTGTAAACAACATTGTGTACATTTCTGTCTCCTTAAACCATGCAAACAAAATAGCATAGCCGTGAAAGATTAAAGGAAAATTTCAAAAAAGAAGTACACATTCATTAACTTTGAGCTCGCCAACGTTAGCGTATTGGCCACTTTCTTCATAAGTTCGACCATTTCCTTAGAGCTCTGTGCTGCTTGCTCCGCGATGAGCTCGGCCATGCACACCTTCTTCTTCTTTTTTAGATAAAAGACCATATGTCCGACGTTAAATTAATAACGCCTGCAGCGGCGAAACAAGTACAAGATGCGGAATCCAACTAACAAGGTAGCACTGCACACACACACATATACACACAAAACAAGGGCCACCCAGATAGCTACAGCCGGAAAATGCGAATAGTCGGCACGACTATTACAGTCTACAAAGAGGAAGAGCAAACGCAGGGCGGGATACGTTGTCAAACCGGTGCTCACCCTAGCACGGGTAAACCGACAACAACCGCAACCAACGAGACAACACCACCAAGGAAGACGCCACCATAAGCCAGGCACCACCAGGAATCGACCAATAGAGCTCACAAACCGGCGAGTAACACCAAGGGAGCGCTCCACGAGAAACACCACGAGTGCAGAACACGTAGAAAGCTTTGCCAAGGAGGGCAGACAAAGGACCTGCTCCACCCAAACAATGGAGAGTCGCACGGCATGGGAACTCCAATGTGGCATCTTCAAGAAGATCATGACGTAGAAGCATCACTACCACCCGATTCAGGGATATTAGGTTTTCACATGGAGTATGCGGAGAGGCCAAGTGCCGCCACAGTGACGCCTTCAAGAAGGGAACAATGTCCGCAGACGCCGCCGTCATAGCCCAAAGGGAAAGGATTTCCACCGGCGAAAGCACTTTGTCATCCTCACAGGGTAGCGGCAGTCGCCAAAGCAACCGCCATACCGCTGCCACACCACGCGGCTAGCCGGTGCCACGCTGCTCATACGGCAGAGGACATCGGCCAGCACCAGAGCCTGTGACACGCCCGCCACCCCACCGGCCTCCCACCATCCAGGGCCGCCACCCCGGATTCCCAGCTCTGAGTAATGCCAAACTAACAGACACGAGGGATACCACTGAGAAGACATAGTATTCCAAAGAAGAGCAAGCCGGACCACCGCACCACCACAACCCCACGGGAAGAACACCGCCGGCCGGATCAAACCCCACTAGCCCCAAGGCTGCGGGCGACTGTAAATCCGGGGAGGAGAAGAAAGGCCTTGAAATAGGTGCACGGCCCCTGCCCCGACCCGACTCGAGGCGGCCAAGATCTCGATTAGTACCACCCGCACCTCGCCTGGTCTCCATCGCAATGAGCAAGATCGATGCCATTGCCGGCTGCGCACTGCCGCGCCTGGTGATGACCCACAAGTATAGGGGATCGCAACAGTCTTCGAGGGAAGTAAAACCCAATTTATTGATTCGACACAAGGGGAGCCAAAGAATATTTGTAAGCCTTAACAGCGGAGTTGTCAATTCAGCTGCACCTGGAAACAGACTTGCTCGCAATAGTTTATCAGTAACAACAGTTTTATAGCAGTAGCAGTAATGAAATATAAGCAACAGTGTAATAAAGACAGCAGTAGTGATTACAGTAAATAGCAGGATTAAAATACTATAGGCATAGGGATGGATGAACGGGTGCTGCATGGATAAGATAACTCATGTAATAATCAAGACAAGACATTTGCAGATAATAATAAAACAGTATCCAAGTACTAAATAACCATAGGCATGTGTTCCGTATATAGTCGTACATGCTCGCAATGAGAAACTTGCACAACATCTTTTGTCCTACCAGCCGGTGGCATCCGGGCCTCTAGGTAAACTACTGGTAATTAAGGTACTCCTTTTAATAGAGTACCGGAGCAAAGCATTAACACTCCGTGAACACATGTGATCCTCATATCACAGCCATCCCCTCCGGTTGTCCCAATTTCTGTCACTTTGGGGCTTCGGGTACCGGACAGCAATATGTGTATACAACTTGCAGGTAAGATCAGAAAACAATGAATATCATCATGAATCAATAACAAGTTCAGATCTGAAATCATGGCACTCGGGCCCTAGTGACAAGCATTAAGCATAACAAGTTGCAACAATATCATAAAAGTACGAACAACGGATACTAGGCACCATGCCCTAACAATCTTATGGTTATTACATGAACAATCTCATCCAATCCCTACCATCCCCTTCAGCCTACAGCGGGGATTTACTCACACATGGATGGAGCAAGCATGGATGGTCGATGGAGAGGCGTCGGTGGCGATGATGGTGATGATCTCCTCCAATTCCCCGTCCCGGCAGGGTGCCAGAACGGAGTTTCTGATCCCGAAAGTAGAGTTTTCAATGGCGGCGGAGTTCTGGATGTCTTTTGGCAAATTGGTCGAACCCCCGTGCGTTTTTAGGTCAAGGGCTTTAAGTAGTCCAGAGGGGAGTGACGTGGGCATTACCCTTCGGGTAACCGATATTGCCCTATCCTGTGTGGCCCAACTGGAGGCCCTTGAAGATACTCGACGACAAGGTGGGCCACTAGGACGGTGCAGGAGAAGATCCCTTGAAGAACAAGGCAAGAGAGAAGCCGAACAAGGAAAGTTTAGAGCTAGACATTCTGTAAAACTAGTCGTACCCGGACAGATCTCTTGAGACCTGGCCTCCTATATAAAGGCCAGGAGAGGGGCTGCCGGGGGACACGATTAATCTTAGCAACTTTAGCCACCAGAAGTCTAGAGCTAGGTCGCCGCAGCACTCAGCCTCTCGACGAGATCACAGACGAAACCTTCGGCACCCCATTGTAACCCAATATTCCCATAATCAAGATCAGACAGGCAGGACGTAACGGTTTTACCTCATCGAGGGCCCCGAACCTGGGTAAATTGCTCTCCCCGCTTGTCTGTGAACCGATGTCTCGTGTCAGCCTACAGGATTCCATCAACCCTAAGCCCCAATCGGAGGGCATTGTCGAGGAGCACCCTCGTCAATTGGCGCCGTCTGTGGGAAATCTGTCGGCACAAGGCAGGTCATCGGCAGTACCAGTCACATCTGCAGCATTTGTGCTCGAGTCACCGACACCGTCAGATCCAAAAGATTCAGTCCGTTGTGGGTCCTTCGAGTTCGTACCTCACACCGAGGCGTCGCGCCGGATCGCCGCAGAATCGTGCGGCGACATGGATACTACTTTTGGTGGTGTCCACTTCATCATCGACTCAGGAGGATTTCTTCACCTCCCTAGGTCAAATGCATCTAGCCCAAGGACTTCGCGCCGTGAAGAGGAAGAGCGAATCGCGACTCGTCCTCATCAGTACGAACGAGGATTCCTTAACATGCAGTCGAGCAAGGGCCGCTCTCGTGCACCCTATCTGTCGGCCACAGAGTAGCTCGAGGCACTGTGTTATCTGCACTCTTACATCGATCCAAAGGATGGTCACGAAAAATCCAGCCACTTGCTAAGGAACTGTCGACAGTTCCTAGAAATTCGGCAGTTCTGCGACGACCTCAGGGCCGAAGCCATGGCAAGAGTTCATACGATGGAGAGAAGAGCGGGGTCCTACAATTACGAGCCAGAACCATACGTGCCAGAGCCGTACATGCCAGCAGGAGGAGAAAAGTACGTACCAACCGAGATATTTCCAGAACCACGCGGACAGGTCAGCATGATTCATAAAACCAGCTTTTCAAAGAGAGAAATCAAAAAGTTCTCGCGAGAAGTGAAGTATGCGGAGGTTGCCATGGTCGACACACCCGAATACATCAACTGGTCAGAGCAGAGCATCTCCTTCAGCAAAGCGGATCACCCGAAGGCCGTTCCAAGGCCTGGTCATGCGGCCCTTGTCCTTGAAGCACAGATCAGAGGTTACAATATGAGCAAAGTATTCATGGATGGAGGAAGTGGCCTGAATTTGTTATTTGCCATTACAATGAAAACAATGGGCCTAACAATCGACATGCTGAGAGAGTCCGATACAGGATTCCACGGCATCATACCGACTCGACCCGCTTATTCCCTCGGAAAAATATCTCTGGATGTAGTCTTCGGCACGCCTAGCAACTTCAGGAAGGAGAAAATCGAGTTCGAAGTAGTTGACTGGGAATCTCAGTATCACGCCATCCTCGGCGGGCCTGCGTTTGCCAAATTTATGGCTGTACCCCATTACGCGTACTTGAAACTGAAGATGCCAGGCAATAATGAGACAGCGATAACTATCCATGGAAGCTTCTCCCGCTCAGAAAACTGCGACGGAGATTTCCAGAAGATCGCCTCAAAATTCGAAGCCGCGGAAGAACTTAACGCAGTCGATGCCATCACGGACCATACGAAGCCACCAGCCGACAATCGGAACGTGAGATCCGACGAGTTTGACGTCGCGAAAGAAGCAAAAAAGCAGCAGGTACACCCCTCTGACCCGAAGAAAACAGTCAATAAGTCGGCAGACCTTACTGACGCATAGGAAGGCGCGCTCATCGAGTTCCTCCGTGAGCGCTGGGAAATATTTGCATGGGAACCATCCGACATGCCAGGTATTCCCAGGGAACTCGTTGAGCACGCCCTCAAGGTTGACCCAAAAGCCAAGCCAGTACAACAGTCGATGCGTCGATTTTCTGAGCCAAACAGAAAAGCAATTGGCGAAGAAGTTAGTCGGCTCCGCAAGGCAGGATTCATTCGGGAGCTCAAGGAAGTCGAGTGGGTGGCCAACCCCGTCATGGTGCCGAAGAAAGACACAACCGCACTTCGCATGTGTATCGATTACACTAGTCTCAACAAGCATTGCCCAAAGGATCACTTCCCACTGCCTCGTATCGATCAGATAGTCGACTCCACAGTTGGATGTGACTGATACGTCTCAAACGTATCTATAATTTCTTATGTTACATGCTAGTTTTATGACAATATCTACATGTTTTATCCATACTTTATATCATTTTGATGCATTTTCTGGCACTAACCTATTAACAAGATGCCGAAGCGCCGGCTCTCGTTTTCTGCTGTTTGTGGTTTCAGAAATCCTACACAGGAAATATTCTCGGAATTGGACGAAACAAAAGCCCACGGCCTTATTTTCCACGGAGCCTTCCAGAAGTCCGAAGAGGAGACAAAGAGGGGCGACGAGGCGGCCACACCCTAGGGGGGCACGGCCCCACCCCTGGCCGCGCCGCCTTATGGGGTGGGCCCCTCGAGCGTCCCCCGACTCTGCCCCTTCGCCTATATAATCTCTCCGTCGCGAAAACCCTAGTACCGAGAGCCACGATACGAGAAAACATACTGAGACGCCGCCACCGTCAACCTCATCTCGGGAGGTTCTGAAGATCGCCGGCACCCTGCCGGAGAGGGGAATCATCACCGGAGGGCTCTACATCACCATGCCCGCCTCCGGACTGATGCGTGAGTAGTTCATCCTTGGACTATGGGTCCATAGCAGTAGCTAGATGGTTGTCTTCTCCTCTTGTGCTATCATGTTTAGATCTTGTGAGCTGCCTATCATGATCAAGTTCATCTAATTGTAATGCTACATGTTGTGTTTGTTGGGATCCGATGAATATGGAATACTATGTCAAGTTGATTATCGATCTATCATATATGTGTTGTTTATGATCTTGCATGCTCTCCGTTGCTAGTAGAGGCTCGGCCAAGTTGATACTTGTAACTCCAAGAGGGAGTATTTATGCTCGATAGTGGGTTCATGCCTCCATTGAATGCGGGACAGATGACAGAAAGTTCTAAGGTTGTGGATGTGCTGTTGCCACTAGGGATAAAACATCAATGCTTTGTCTAAGGATATTTGTATTGTTTACATTACGCACAATACTTAATGCAATTGTCTGTTGTTTACAACTTAATACTGGAAGGGGTGCGGATGCTAACCCGAAGGTGGACTTTTTAGGCATAGATGCATGCTGGATAGCGGTCTATGTTCTTTGTCGTAATGCCCTAAGTAAAACTCACAGTAGTCATCATGATATGTATGTGCATTGTTATGCCCTCTCTATTTGTCAATTGCCCAACTGTAATTTGTTCACCCAACATGCTATTTATCTTATTGGAGAGACACCACTAGTGAACTGTGGACCCCGGTCCATTCTTTTACATCTGAAATACAATCTACTGCAATCACTATTTTCTGTTGTTCTTTGCAAACAAACATCATTCTCCACACCATACGTTTAATCCTTTGTTTACAGCAAACCGGTGAGATTGACAACCTCACTGTTAAGTTAGGGCAAAGTATTTTGATTGTGTTGTGCAGGTTCCACGTTGGCGCCGAAATCCCTGGTGTTGCGCCGCACTACACTCCTCCACCAACAACCTTCACGTGGCCTTCATCTCCTACTAGTTCGATAACCTTGGTTTCTTGCGAGGGAAAACTTGCTCGCTGTACGCATCACACCTTCCTCTTGGGGTTCCCAACGGACGTGTGCTTTACCGTCACAAGCAACTCCTTTTCTGGCGCCGTTGCCGGGGAGATCAAGACACGCTGCAAGGGGAGTCTCTCACATCCAATCTCTTTACTTTGTTTATTGTCTTGCTTTACTTTATTTTATTTTCTGTTTTGTTTGCTTTCTTTATATCAAAAACACAAAAAATTAGTTACTTACATTTACTTTATTTACCTTTTGTTTATTTCATCATGCTTCCCCCTAAGTTCACTTTGAAAGATATATCAGTAGGGTGTGGGTCTATCATTGGAAGAGATAATATAGAAGAATTTTTCACTCATGTTAGTACAGTTAAAGATTTTGAAAATAGATCCTTGGTAGAACTTGCTCCTACTTATGAAATTGCTACTGCCTCTTTAGTGCACATGTTAGAAGTTAGATTTGTTAATCTTAATCCTATAATGCAACATATGTTTCTTACACTCTGTGATATGGAAGAAGGAGAAAAGAAATATTTTGTTTTAGAAACCCTTCTTAAAGAATTTGGTGATGTAGCTAGAGAAGCTAGGAAAGTCTTTATTCAACATAAGATGCTTGGATTTTATACCAATTTTGCAAATACCCTTGAAAAGATGGAAAAGATAGACTAAAGTACACTAATAAAGTCAATTGTGAGGGGGAGACTAAAGTACCAATACTTTATAATCTCATAGGAATGCATGAGGCACTAGAAAAGAATTTTGATTGGATTGTTTCTGAAAATTTATTTGAGGAGGATAGTAAGCCTGAAAGTAATGAAAGAGGAGCCTATGAAACTTACATAGATAAGATACAATGCATCGTTGAGAAAACCCCCAACTCTGATAAAGATGCTTCTTCTTATGATAATACTTGATTTTTACTTTCTGCGCCTAGCTGAAAGGCGTTAAATAAAAGCGCTTATGGGAGACAACCCATTATTTTATTTCTGCAATTTTTGTTTTATATTTGAGTCAAGGTTCTTGTTACTACTGTAGCAATACCTTTATATCATTACTTTATTGCATTGTTGTGCCAAGTAAAGTCTTTGATAGTAAGGTTGATACTAGATTTGGATTCCTGCGCAAACACAGATTTCTAGCTGTCACGAATTTGAGTAGATCTCTCTGTAGGAGAGTCTAAAAAATCTGCGAAAATTCATGAGTGATCCTCAGATATGTACGCAACTTTCATTCAATTTGATCTTCTTCTTCTGAGCATATTAAGTGCCTCGAAAAAATTCGTCTTTACGGACTGTTCTGTTTTGACAGATTCTGCCTTTTATTTTGCATTGCCTCTTTTACTGTGTTTGAGTGGATTTCTTTGCTCCATTAAATTTCAGTAGCTTTGGGTAATGTCCAGAAGTGTTGGGAATGATTGTGTCCTCTCTGAACATGTGAGTTTTTGATTATGCACTAACCGTCTAATGAGATTGTTTTGAGTTTGATGTGGAGGAAGTTTTCAAAGATCAAGAGAGGAGGATGATATAATATGATCAAGAAGAGTGAAAAGTCTAAGCTTGGGGATGCCCCCGTGGTTCATCCCTGCATATTTCAAGAAGACTGAAGCATCTAAGCTTGGGGATGCCCAAGGCATCCCCTTCTTCATCAACAACTTATCAGGTCACCTGTAGTGAAACTATATTTTTATTCCATCACATCTTATGTACTTTACTTGGAGCGTCTGTATGTTTTCATTTTTGTTTGTGTTTGAATAAAATCGGATCCTAGCATTCCTTGTGTGGGAGAAAGACACGCTCCGCTTTTGCATATTGAACACTGGTGTTCTTAGTTTTACTTTTAATGTTCATGGCGAAGGTTGAAAACCGCTTCATTCATTGCTATTTGGTTGGAAACAGAAAATGCTTCATGTGGTAACTGGTATATTGTCTTGAATAATTTGATACTTGGCAATTGTTTTGAGCTCTCAAGTAGATCATGTTTAAGCTCTTGCATCATGTGGTTTAAACCTATTAGTGGAGAACTACCGTAGAGCTTGTTGAAATTTGGTTTGCATGATTGGTCTCTCTAAAGTCTAGATATTTTCTGGTAAAAGTGTTTGAGCAACAAGGAAGACACTGGTAGAGTCTTATAATGCTTGCAATATGTTCTTATGTAAGTTTTGTCTGTATCGGTTCATACTTGTGTTTGCTTCAAACAACCTTGCTAGCCAAAGCCTTGTACTGAGAGGGAATGCTTCTCGTGCATCCAAAACCTTGAGCCAAAACTTATGCCATTTGTGTCCACCATAACTACGTACTATGTGGTATTTTTCTCGCCATTCCAAGTAAATTGCTTGCGTGCTACCTTTAAAAATTTCATTCCTTGTCTTTGCAATACATAGCTCATGGGAAAGTAGCCTAAAAACTATTGTGGTAAAGAATATGTCGCTTATGTATCTTATTTCTTATAAGTTGCTTGTTGAGCGGTAACCATGTTTCTGGGACGCCATCAACTGTTACACCTTTGTTGAATATCATGTGAGTTGCTATGCATGTTCGTCTTGTCTGAAGTAAGGGAGATTTGCCATGACTTGAATGGTTTGAGTATGCATATTGTTAGAGAAGAACATTGGGCCGCCAACCAAAGCCATCTATCATGGTGGAAGTTTCAGCTTGGACATTAATCCTCAAATCTCTTATTAGAATATTATCTGTTGTTGAATGCTTAAAGCATAAAAGAGGAGTCCATTATCTGTTTTCTATGTTGTCCCGGTATGGATGTCCTCAAGTTGAGATCTATCAAAATCGAGAAATCAAATGCGATTTATGTCCTTGGACCTTTGTACAGGTGGCATAGAGGTACCCCTTTGTGACACTAGGTTGAAACATATGTGATGCAATGATAATCCATGGAAATCTGAGCTAATTAGGACACGGTGCAAGCACTGTTGGTATTCGATGCATGAGGTTTGCAACTTATAGGATGTTTTATGCATAACACATATGAATTATTACTACCGTTGAAAAAACTGTTTCCATGTTTTCAAAATAAAAAATCTCTAGCACATGAGTAATCCCTGCTTCCCTCTGCGAAGGGCCTTTCTTTTACTTTATGTTGAGTCAGTTTACCTACTTCTTTCCATCTTAGAAGCAAACACTTGTGTCAACTGTGTGCATTGATTCTTACATACTTGCTTATTTGCATTCATCATATTACTTTGTGTTGACAATTATCCATGAGATATACGTGTTGAAGTTGAAAGCAACTGCTGAAACTTATATCTTCCTTTGTGTTGCTTCAAAACCTTCTATTAAGAATCTATTGCTTTATGAGTTAACTCTTATGCAAGACTTATTGATGCTTGTCTTGAAAGTACTATTCATGAAAAGTCTTTGCTATATGATTCAATTGTTTAGTCATTATCTTTACCATTGCTTTGAATCACTTCATTCATCTCATATGCTTTACAATAGTATTAATCAAGATTATGATAGTAGCATGTCACTTCAGAAGTTATCCTTGTTATCGTTTACCTACTCGAGGGCGAGTAGGAACTAAGCTTGGGGATGCTTGATACGTCTCAAACGTATCTATAATTTCTTATGTTCCATGCTAGTTTTATGACAATATATACGTGTTTTATCCATACTTTATATCATTTTGATGCATTTTCCGGCACTAACCTATTAACAAGATGCCGAAGCGCCAGTTCCTGTTTTCTGCTGTTTTTGGTTTCAGAAATCCTACACAGAAAATATTCTCGGAATTGGACGAAACAAAAGCCCACGGTCTTATTTTCCACGGAGCCTTCAGAAGTCCGAAGAGGAGACGAAGAGGGGCGACGAGGCGGCCACAACCTAGGGGGGCGCGGCCCCACCCCTGGTCGCGCCGCATTATGGGGTGGGCCCCTCGAGCGTCCCCCGACTCTGCCCCTTCGCCTATATAATCTCTCCGTCGCGAAAACCCTAGTACCGAGAGCCACGATACGAGAAAACATACTGAGACGTTGATAACCCACAAGTATAGGGGATCGCAGCAGTCTTCACGGGTAGTAAAACCCAATTTATTGATTCGACACAAGGGGAGACAAAGAATACTTGAAAGCCTTAACAGCGGAGTTGTCAATTCAGCTGCATCTGGAAACAGACTTGCTCGCAAGAGTTTATCAGTAGTAACAGTTTTATACCAGTAGCAGTAGTGAAATAACAACAGCAGAGTAACAGAGACAGCAGTAGTGATCTATTATATATATTAAAAGTACATTAAGGGTTAACCAGAAAAAAGATAATTAACTCTAAAATCCCACAATAATTAGAAACATCTAGCCATTAATTAAATAGAACCAATATCTATAGCCGTCAGATTAGACTTAAGTAAAATTACCCACCATTGCCATTACAACATCAATAACATATTCCGAATTCCCTTCGCGTTTTCTTTTTCTCCCCAATGTGGCCGCCACTAAACCTAGCAGCCTCAACTTCGTGCAATGATGCGTGCTAAGCAATCATGGATGCACGCATGGCCAGAAAGAAGGATAGTACATGTATGTATTGCTTCTGGGTTTCTAGAGTCTTTTCCCGATCTTTGCTGGCAAAAAATCACTCAAAGCGAACTTCCACCGTATAGCGCGGCCGGACAACTTTGAGGACGGATGGTGTTAGGATCTCTCAAGGCCTTAAGTAACTTTGATTCTGAGTTGTTTGATGTTGGCAGCAAAGCAATAAGAATCTTACAGGGATTTTTTTTGCAGGGGCATGGAGGGATTCAGGTTCGCAGAGTTTGATGGAGGCAACATGAAATTTTCTCGGATAAACCTTTGGGGAATCAATCTGCAAATTTTGTTGCTGTATCGTTTCTCTCGTCCTCGCTGAATCGATCTCCTGCGGCCACCTACCATGTTGAGGTCGTCTCGGCCGGCAATGGCATCAACTGGATCTTTTATTTTCGTGTTTGTGTTCCTGTCGTTACTGCTCCTCTAATTGTCGCCAGCATCTTCGATCGGAGTCTGATCCTTTACTCCAATTTATCAGTCTGTGATATCATCAAAAGGGCAAGGAGTCACGTCATCCAGGAACACCATAGAGCAAAAAGAAAATAGAAGAACTGGAGACACAACCTTGCGGTACCAAGTGCACTGAAGTACTAAACTACCAATACGCTCCTTTCTGGTATCACACGATGTCTTTTTCTCTCTCTCCGTTCTCATGTTCTTTATTTTATTCAAGCGCAATGTTGGCTTCATGTGGTGCTGCCAGGTTTGGTAGCGGTGGTTCATGTTACCTCTCACCATCAGACATTTTGAATACAGTGCTATACTGCTATTATGGTTTGCTTTCTCCCTATCCATTTACTCAGTTGATGTATAGCATTTTCAAAATGTTCAGATAAATTCGGTAAATTTCCTACAAGAAAGTAGCCATTCCGTCCTGCAACATTGCAATGTTTTTTCATGAAGTAGTCTCGGAAAATAAATGATTTATGTAGTCGTAGTATTAGCATTAGCAGGCCTATGTAGTTTTCTTTTGTGTTACTCATATCATGTAGAAAGATACCAAATTATTAAGATACGAGTCATTCTCAGTCAGAGTTTGATTGCCTGCCTGAAGGATTCAAGACTTCCCCTATTACTGTTTTTTTAAGAACAGTATTACTGATATTTAAGGGGCATAGTTACATAGCTTCGTGTGTTTATTTAACCATTTTATCCTTCAATTTCCTTTGAATTTTATCTTGAAGCTAAAGTACACATGTATAAGGAGGTCGCATATACAGATGAAGCTATAATGAGCTACGCGCAAGTCATGTGTTGCTAATATTAGCTGGATGGAATGCCTCATCCAGTCATCATTTCAGCTCGCATTGTATTCTTACTTACTCTGTATCCCCAGTTAGCTTCATCTCAGTTTGCAACAGAGAGGAGTGCAGGTCAGGATTTTTTTTGGAAATCTAATTAATTCGATATTCAGCAAACATACTGATGCAAAAAAATTAGCACTTTTATGCGTTCCGGGATCGTGGCGCCGTGTCCGAGACTCTGAGTTAAACACCCAAGCTCACGGTGCTGCAACGGCATACATCACCTTTGTTGATGCTCTCCAGGCTCCAGCAACAGCTAATTTGTCATATATGTTGATGTTACATGGGAGGCGAAGAGACAGTTAAGCTCTACTGCCGGGAAACATGCCCAGGATCAGGACTGGGGAGATCACGGATGCATAAGCTATTAAAACTTGCAAGATCCATCAAGGTAGTAGTGGTAGTATGCCAGCATAAACACTAACCCAATATATCTATATAGTGATGGTACACCTTTCCAAAAATTTGGATTTCTGTAGCTGTATTTGGATTGAAAGTCAATTAATAAAGTGAAGCAAACACTTACATGAAGATTATAATGCAGTAGAAGAATTAACTCAGGTAAGATTCTAGCATTGTTAATCTTACACAGTAACCTATTTTTCTTTGTTCATAATCTTATCTATCTTTAAAACATTGGTGTTGTGATGTTGATTTACGAATGCTTCATGCTGTAGCAAATTGGGAGGAGATCAAAGAAAAGCATCGGGTTGGAAATGCCACTTTCGAACAGATACTTAAGGCTGCAAATTTCAAAAGGGTGGATGAACAAAGGGAACTCCAAGGATTTGTCACTTGCATACCAGGGTAGGTTATCTCTACACGTTGGTTTATAACCTGACACATCAATTTTTACATCCACTAAATTAAACTTCTCGGTCGGTTACATTGGTGTCGAAGCTTCCTCATTTTCCTATATATTATTTTTCATGGTTTCGAGATTTAGGTGTAGATACACCTGTAGTGTTTCGTTAACTATGTGATGACCTCATGATGCACCAAACTGAGACCAATGAAACCAGATATTTATGTATCTATCATATCATATATTACCGACGAACATAACCGGTTGGTCTCTGGGTTTCTAATTAAATATCATGCCGTACAAGTAAAACTGTTACTACAATCTGTGGTACATCCACTTTTACAATATTGCTGATAAATAAATAGATTCATATTTATTTATCGTCTATAGTATTGTGGGGTGAACATCATCATGCCGACCATGGCCTCAAGTAGCGTATAACTCTAAAAAAAATCCAAAAACTAATTGATAGAAAAATGTTGCCCTCGAATTGAAATAGTTGATTGATGCCTTTGCATGCAGATTTCAGCAGTAGTAACCCAAGTAAAATCTAATTAAATGAATGCATTCTCAATACTTCGTTTTTGGTAAGTTCTAACATGAATTCATAATACAACAATAGATTTGGTGTTTTCTTGAGTAGATTAGCATTCAAACTATCAAAGGGTCTATACAATAGTTGGCCAAGCTATTCTTATGATGTATTGGTGTTCATACAGAAGAAATATTTTAGAACTGTTATCGTGAACATCCCTCCTGGTAATCATATAAGGTTCTTGATTTTGTTGCGCTCTTCTCTAACATTGTTGTGCTTTTCAGGACTATATTTACATGACTCCTTTTTCGGAAAATGTTCAAGATATCTTTGCATAATCGTCCCGAACTAGGCACCTTCCTCGACATCATCAAGATTTTGTTGTGAATCAAGAAGTCAAAGTGTGCATCACTAATTAAGTATATTGCGAAGAATATATGAAGTTAGCCATACACTATTGTAGACACATAACCAAACAATGCGGGGAAGTTTTGCAATGTCAATTAGTTGATGGAATTTTAATTGCAACTTTAATTTAGATGGCAGTAGTATTACAATATTTGTTATGTACATCTTACCAAATAAGGTTTTTAAATTATCAAAAAAAGCTTGATTCAGTTATATGTAACCACTAAATGGCATGGTGTATGTGCGATTACAGTGCGACCTTTGAAGCTGATTCAACTAACAATACCATTGATCTTTTGTTATTGAACGGGACTCGCCTGGAAATCATGCGATGAAGTTTTAAAATGAATACTACTTTAGCACAAAAATAGCTCTATGGTAATATGTATTCTTATTAAATGAATTTTCTGTTTTAAAAACAATAGAACAATTTAAATGGCCGCCCGCGCATGTGCGCGGGCCACTGTGCTAGTTGCCATGAATAGTGAAAGACCCTTCATGCGGACACATCTGGTTAATCATAGGACGAAGTTCACAAGGTACAGTCTGCATGTGAAAATTGATACAAATGTAAGAAGCAGGAAGACTAAAAACAAGACTTTACTATATGCCAATTCATGCTAAACCACCGAGAATACATACCTGTAACTCTGTGAAGGAGCTACTAGAAAGGTAGATAGAGCCATAGGAGGTGTTATATGCGGGGTATGTACATGGGCCCGCCATATTCCCGCAAGCTCGGCATCGGGATGGTGAAGGAAACATGGGAGGTACTACTCGTGCGTAGCGCTGAATGTAAGTGGAAGAATTAGGTTGTGTAAAGTGCATAGTTCAGAGCAATGCAAATGTTGACAAGCGAGTGCATAACACTATGTTACAAACTGAACAGTGGAAAATTAGTGTATGATGAATATAAGCATGCTAATTTGGTGTTTCCGAATTCCAAAAAGCATTAGACAGAGCCGGTGATAATATCAGACATAAATCATGGCATGTATATGTGGCTTAAGAAAATATACCCGAACCCTTGGATGGTTACGGCCCGGCTGGTCCTTGGACTTGAGCTTATATAAGCATCCAGAAGGTGGGGCTGACAGGAACTTGGTGGCAGCCTCTGCAGATGCCTCATCGCCAGCAGCTGCAATCCTTTTGACCAATGAAGGGTTAGCGGTTTCAGCTCGCATATGAAAATTGAAGAGCAACAGTACATCAGCAAGTGATATATAAAATGAATCTATGAGACACCGATGCATATAGTGCCGGATGTAAGTGTAAGAATAGGTGTGTGTGTGTTTCGAACTATTGGTAAGCATTAGACAAAGCCGGCAATAAACAGTACAAAAATCAAATCATGTATGAGGATTAAGAAAATATACCCGCTTATCGAAAAGGGTACCACCCAGCTGGCCCGTGGCCTTGTGCTTGAGGAGGTTTTCGAAGATGGTGGCGGCACCATCGTCTTCACAAGCAGCCTCATCGGATCATTTTTTATCCATTTGAGTAGAGGCACGAAGTTTCATCCTCGCATATGAATAGCAACAGTAACTCATCATTGATATTTAATAAATCTATGAGATAGACCGATGCAAATAGTGCGGGTGTAAGTGGAAGAATAGGGTTGTGCATAGAGAACACTTGACAACAATGCAAATGATTACAAAAGAAGCCAATGGAAATCAACAGTTTATATACTGGATGAGACAGACTGAAAAGTGAAAAATTAGTGTATGATGATTGTAAGCAAACGCAGTGTTTCTGAACTTTTGGTAAGCATTAGACAAAGCCAACAGTAATTAAACATATAATAATGAAATCATGTATGTGGATTAAGAAAATATACCAGATTCATTAAAAGGTCACCACCCAGCTGGCCCATGGCCTCGTGCTTGTAGAGGTTTTCGGAAGATGGTTGATGACCCACAAGTATAGGGGGTGTATCGTAGTATCTTCGATAAGTAAGAATGTCGATCCCAACGAGGAGCAGAAGGTGTTGACAAGCAGTTTCGATGAAGGTTTCACTGTAAATGCTCACAGACAAGTATTCAGGGGGTTTTGATGTAACAGATGAAATAAGTACGAGTAAGTAAAATGCGAGAGAAATAATTGCAGCGAGTGGCCCAATCCTTTTTAGCACAAAGGACAAGCCGGTTTGTTTACTTATAATGA